>NC_091128.1:159446243-159746243 GCF_040183065.1 Periplaneta americana | reverse complement strand
ATGGGTAAATTCGGGTCACCCGTAAGTCATTTATTTCGCAAACTAGTGCATGAAAATTTTCGAGACAAAAATATTTATAATTAAACCACATGTGAACTTTCACTTGTCCACGCTTGTGGAGTAACGGTCAGCGCGTCTGGCCGCGAAACCAGGTGGCCCGGGTTCGATTCCCGGTCGGGGCAAGTTACCTGGTTGAGGTTTTTTCCGGGGTTTTCCCTCAACCCAATACGAGCAAATGCTGGGTAACTTTCGGTGCTGGACCCCGGACTCATTTCACCGGCATTCTCACATTCATCTCATTCAGACGCTAAATAACCAAAGATGTTGATAAAGCGTCGTAAAATAACCTACTAATACAAAAACTGTCACTTGAGTTTGATTTTATCAATCAGCCTTAACAGGAAGTAGGGTCAGTGGCGTATCACTTAAAAATATCAAATGGGAGTCAGGTCAAATACCATTTGATAGAGCTCTTCAAAACAAACAACTTTCATAAAAAACGTTTTTATCAATTCCAACTCTTCCAATGAGAAAACGTACAAAACGACAATGTCATCAATATTGAGAAATGTTACAAGACGAAAATGTAAACAAGACAATTAATGTTAACATTTTACTGAAAGGCTTGACAATGTATCGATTTTTGTTTTATAAATGTTTAAACTGTCTGCTGTTCTGAGCAGCACACACCTGTACTCTTCTTCTAACACTGTCAATGACTCCTAATACTTCGGCGTGGTCAAGTGACTGGCAGAGTAGGAATTAATAAAAACGTTTCCTATGAAAGTTGTTTGTTTTGAAGAGCTCTACAAACGGGTACCCTATTTGACCCCGACTCTTATTTGAAAATTTAAACTGATATGCCACTGACCCTAATTCCATTAGAGCTGATTGATGAAATCAAGTTCTAGTGAAAGTTTACATATGGTTCAGTCATAAATATTTTTGTCTCAAAATTTTCATGCACTAGTTTCCGAAATATAGGACTTACGGGTGATCCGAATCACCATTCCCTTTTCGTACGTTTTCTCATTGAAAGAGTAGGAATTAATAAAAACGTTTCCTATGAAAGTTGTTTGTTTTGAAGAGTTCTATCAAATGGTAACCTATTTGACCCCGACTCCCATTTGAAATTTTAAAGTGATACGCCACTGACCCTTCTTCCTGTTAGAGCTGATTGATGAAATCAAGCTCAAGCGAAAGTTCACATATGGTTTAGTTAAAATTTTTTTGTCTCGAAAATTTTCATGCACTAGTTTCCGAAATAAATGAGTGGTATGAATCACCCTGTATACCTCTTTATTCTCGTTAAAGATCGGGCTTCGAACCTCTCTATGTAAAACGCACGCTTGTGAACAAAGCGCAAGCAAAGATTCCCGAATTTTTCCGAGGTGAGAGTTAAGGCTGGTTCACAATAAACCGAGAATGGAAACGACAACGAGAACGAGAACGGACATATTGTTAAATACATATATTTTAACAATATTTCCGTTCTCGTTCTCGTTGTCGTTTCCATTCTCGGTTTATTGTGAACCAGCCTTTAGTCCCTGGACAGCGACCAATTTCCGTGTCAAAGGGTGTACGTACGGATGGTATCACCTGCATGCAAGCAAGAGTACATGTTCGTGTGTGTATTTATTTATAATATTAATTTCTCCATCTTCTCCAGTCACTTGTTTTGGCCATATTTGCGGTGCGTTACACTTCCAGGTTCCTTTAATCGGTTGAAGAGGTTTGAAACGTTATTCAAGATGGCTGACATATTTCAGGATATTTATGAGCACACACATCGCAAGATAGGATTGAATTTTTTTTTTTAATTCACTTTACAAGAGTATGACATCAGGGTTTCCAGCATTGGTAAATACCACCTATTCTAAATATCCACCACAACTTTGATGAAAATAAAACGATTAGTAAACAAAATAACACGAGGACATAACTAGCAAAGAAACGAATGCAATTCTAATGAAATTCTGTGCCTGTGTTTTCGAATAACAGTTTTCAGTCGTTTAGAAAACGTAAGATACGCATCCCAATGTGAAAACAAGCGCTGGATATTTCGCGAAATTCCTTAGGGTCCTGTCTGAAGAAATATCTAACGCCTTGCATCACTTCAGCGTCCGAAACAGGACGCCGTCCTTTGAAGAGAGATTCTGTGCTCCGAAGTTAGGGACGTCAAAGAGGACGTATCCAGACTATAGGGTGTTGCTGAAGCATCTCTCATTGTGTGTGTTGTTCTTTCGTCTGGACCTTCTTAGCACTATGAGGATGGGTATTGTGAAGATCTTTCCATGCCCTTCATACACACGTTAGTATACGGCGTAAGGCGAATTTCAGGTAATCTATTATGAATCCTCGGCTTCATCTCGCTATCACCAGTTCCATAGACACTCAATAACCCAGTAGTTGATACAGCGTCGTTAAACAACCAAGTAAAGCAAAAGAGATCGTTAAAATGAGGAAGTACGTGTCTTTCCTTTTAAGAAAAGAATTCCAACTTAAACTCTTGAAGTTCTGCGATTTAAATGATGATTATTGAAACTGCGTACCTATAAAATTAGAAGCGCCGAGCGGCCTCTCTCAATAATATCCCGGCATTGAAGCAGCTACAGATATGTACGACCCTGTACTATGTTGAAAGTTCTGGTAAAATCAATGTGATCTGAAGCGTAACAAGATGGGAAACATTTTTGTTTTAATATTTAGTCACAGATATGATGAATACGAAAAAAGAATAGTTTTCTCCTTTTGATCACCCTGTACTATACTAACAAGTTCTGGTAAAATCAATGTGATCTGAAGCGTAACAAGATGGGAAACATTTTTGTTTTAATATTTAGTCACATATATGATGAATACGAGAAAAATAATCCTTCTCTCCTTTTGATCACCCTGTACTAAGCTACAAGGTCTGGTAAAATCAATGCGATCTGAAGCGTAACAAGGTGGGAAACATTTTTGTTTTAATATTTAGTCACAGATATGATGAATACGAGAAAAAGAATAGTTTTCTCCTTTTGATCACCCTGTACTGTACTATGCTACAAGTTCTGGTAAAATCAATGTGATCTGAAGCGTCAGAAGATGGGAAACATTTTTGTTTTAATATTTAGTCACAGATATGATGAATACGAGAGAAAGAATCCTTCTCTCCTTTTGATCACCCTGTACTAAGCTACAAGGTCTGGTAAAATCAATGCGATCTGAAGCGTAACAAGGTGGGAAACATTTTTGTTTTAATATTTAGTCACAGATATAATGTATCGACATAAAGAAACCTTCTCTTCTTTTGATCATCCTGTACTATACTAAAAGTTCTGGTAAAATCAATGTGATCTCGAGTGTAACAAGGCGAGAAACATTTGTGTTTTAATATTTCTGATATGATGAATCCACAAAGAGAAACCTCCTCTTCTTTTGATCACCCTGTACTATGCTACAAGTTCTGGTAAAATCAATGTGATCTCGAGTGTAGAATGTATAAAGACATGGTAAGCATTCTCAGAGTAAACAGGCATGGCAGTATCAGAGAGCTCTGTAAGGAGTATCTAGAACAGCAGAAAATTGAATATCATTTAAAGCCCTAGAGTTTCAATTTGTGTTGTACGATATCGTTTGCTGGGACAGGATTATTCTACGAGTATATTTCCAGAACGATATTCCTAGCTCCAGAACAAACTCCGCTGCGAAAAATACGAGGATGGGGTTGCCACAGCAACAGCCACGGCCTTCTTCTATTCCGTGTTTTGAAACCTGAAGTTCGTGCGTCTGTTTTTATTTTATTCGTAGTAGAGAAATTATATTGTTCTTCTGTAATAATTTGTTTAGAATTCGTTTATTTTATTCTTGTCTTTTCTCTTTCGGTTGCCTAAAAGTTTTGAATAACGAAAATGACACTTTCTTACAGTTACCCTCTATAATTAGATATTCCCTTTCCAACATGAATACATATTATAACTAAGCAATAAATAATAAAATTAATGGGTTAATTGAATAAAAATAAGGGAAGAATTGTGACGGTGTCGTTTATAGTTCCTGGGGTAGCTCAGTCGGTAGAGCATTCGTGCGCTAAGCGAATGGTCCCGGGACCGATACCCGACCCCGGAACAATTTTGCCCTTAAAATTATTAAAAAATAAGGGAACTCTTTTACTTGCAAAAATTTAAGTAATTAATTTTAGACAATTGAAAACGATACAAGTATTAACTTGCAGTTTAGAGTTTACTGATTACTATTTATGAATAAAACTAAGCAATTGCTTTCAACAAATCATTAATTTCTTACAAATATTTAAGGTTTCTAGAGAGTTAATTTGTAGGTGAAATGGCTGCTTTTCCACCTAAGAGTTAAGGAAATATACAGGGTGAACGATAAATAATGTCATCAATTTTAGGAGTTATTCTTTGAGATATTTCATTAATTAATAATTATATATAATAATAAGTTTTCAGTCAAATACACTTTTCAATTTGTGAGGTCAGATAATCTGTTACATCACAATATTTAGTACGAAGTCACTAATATTTTCGACTTTAAAAAGTCATTTTCAGGTGCATAAGAGGCAAACAATATTTAAAAATAGGTGATAAGTTGATCTAACAATTAATAACATGGTAAGTAATGCACGTACTGGCATATACAATTGTATACATTTCGTGCCTCTTGAGGTAAACTGTACATGGTAAAGCTGAACACTGATGCTAGATTCTCGTGTGTATATAAGACAAGGAGAAGGTACAGCATGATAATAACCTTATACAATTAAAGGCTAAGTATTCTCATTAGATCGTATCATCAAAATTTTGACATGCTCACCCATAAATTGAGAAATCTGCATTTGTCAGAGACTGCTGTGAGTTGGTTCGAATCCTACTTACGGGAAAGACAACAATGTGTTGTATCCGGGAATCGAAGCTCTTTCTGGCTTAACATAACATCAGGTATACCACAGGGTTCGGTACTCGGACCATTGTTGTTCACAATTTATGTCAATGATATTACATCTCATGTAAGGCATTGTAACTATCACTTGTATGCTGACGACCTTCAATGCTACATCTCTTCCCGCTTAGATCGAATAAATGACGCTATAGATAAATTAAACGAAGACATTGACTCGATTGTGACATGGACAAAGAAATTCCATCTTAATATCAATCCTGGAAAGACAAAAGCAATCATATTAGGACACAAACGGCAAACCGACGCTGTAAAGCACCTCGACATTTCCCCCGTTAAAGTAAGTACAGTGCATATCCCTTTCAGTTCTTCAGTAAAAAATCTTGGCATTCACATGGATAATAATCTCAACTGGGACATGCAAATCACAGAAACCTGCAGAAAAATATATTCTATTATTCATGTGCTAAAAAGGATAAATGTTCATCTTCCCTCTTGCTTAAAAAAGTCCCTTGTGCAGACACTTGTATTTCCCTATTTTGACTATGCTGACATTTTACTGACTGACCTTTCCAGCGACAACTAAACGAAACTTCAACGTGCTCATAATTTGTGTGTACGTTTTGTAAGCAATGTTCGTAAAATGATCACATTACCCCATCCCTGGAAGCAATAGGTTGGCTTAAACTAGATAAGAAAAGAAATTTACATTCACTTCTCCTTCTCTTCGAAATCTTGAACTCTTCTATTCCTTCGTACCTGTCATCTCACTTCACTTACCTTTCTTCCCACCACAATCTGAACACACGCTCTCGCCATGAAACAATACTAACAATACCATCCCATCGCACCTCCTCATACTCATCCTCTTTCACAATAGCCCTGCCAAGACTCTGGAACTCGCTACCTGCTAGCATCAGGGACTGTCGAAATAAAATTGAATTCAAACGCAAACTTACTAGGCACTTGGTCAGTAATTGAGACTCGTTCAGACATGGTTTCTTGTAAATAGTTCTTTTAATCTATCACAAAATATTTCAATATCCGGTAATTTCATCACTA
Organism: Periplaneta americana; assembly: GCF_040183065.1. Lineage (NCBI taxonomy): Eukaryota > Metazoa > Arthropoda > Insecta > Blattodea > Blattidae > Periplaneta > Periplaneta americana. The sequence continues at coordinate 159,740,279 of NC_091128.1, read as the reverse complement.
TAGAATTTTGTTATTTTAGGTTTAATTTGTAATTTAGTAAATTCAAAAATATTCTTTGTTCTTAACTTCTATGATAAAATGTCTAGCTTTCATTAATCAGGTATTCTTGTCGTACTTTAATTTTTATTGTAATTGTAATTGTAAATTTAATATTAATTGTAATCTTATTGTTCGTGTTATAGTTGTAATCCCCTGGTAGAGGGGCAGAGAAGGCCTGACGGCCTTATCTCTACCAGGTTAAATAAATAAATACTAAATACTACTAAATACTAAAATACTAAAATTAAATTTGTACAGTTTGATATTAACTATGTTAAAGTGTTAAATATAATGTATAAATTTAAAAGAGATGGAGAAGCTGTGATGCAAATGCTGTTGGTGGGAGAGCACGCAGTCTAATTCGTCGTGGTGAATGCCATGGGTGACCCTTTATCCGGCCTTATGGCAGAAATCTTTCTACAAAATTTAGAAAATAAAAACATCTCCAACATACAAAATCAGCATAACATAAAAAATTATTCCCGATATGTAGATGATACCCTAATCATACACAATGGCACATCATCTTCTGATTCTATAGTTACTTCATTCAATAAATTACATCCTAGCCTAAAATTTACTTACGAGGAAGAAGTACAAAGAACAATCAATTTTTTTGATTTAACTATTAAAGTAAATAAATCCAAACTCACCTACAATATTTACCGAAAAGTTACTTCAGTTGATTATACTATACATAAAACTTCTAACCACCCATATTCACAAAAATTATGTAAATTTAGGTATCTCATTGACCGCTTAATAAATACCCCTTTAAGTCAAACAGCTTATACAAAAGAAAGAAAATACATAATACAACTCGCCACAAACAATGGCTTCAACAGAAACACAACTGAAAATTATATCCGAAATAGAATCAAGAAACTAGGAAATAAAAATAAAAATTTCACCACATTACAACCCACAGACCCCCCTCCCCCCAAAAAAAGATATATAATTAGATACCCAATGATATATTTTGGAAAAATTAATAATCATATAACTTCATTTTTTAAAAAAGAAAATATACATATCACTTTCAGAACTAACAACAAAATAAATAGCATCATTCCCAACAAATTGCGTAAAACGAATAAATTCTCACAAAGTGGTATTTATCAATTACAATGTAAAAATTGCAATAGAAAATACATAGGACAAACCAAACGAAACTTCCACATTAGATTTAAAGAACATAAATCAGATTTCCATAATAACAGCAATAGATCTAAATTTGCTACTCATCTTATTGATTCAGGCCACGAAATTAATAATATACAAAATACCTTAAAAATTTTAAAAGTAATAAATAATTCACACCTTATCAATACTGCAGAAGAGTTTTTTATTGTAAAAAATCAAGACCCTAACAATCCATTATTAAATGAGCAAATACCAAATTTACGTAATCCCCTATATCACTTAATGAAATAACATGTTATCGAATAGTCACTCCTGGCATCCCCTCTCAGCTATCTGTCCATACATCATCACTCGGTCTAAAACATGTAACGTCGGGTGAAACACGCCCCCTTGTCTGGATGCAAACAACTGAACAACTGTGTAAGTACAAATATAATAAACCTTTAAGAAACGCTGATATCAGCTCTCACAACCTTTTCAAAATTAATAATAACCTATTAACTAAAATATTTTCAGACAACTATGGCATTCACCACGACTGCGTGCTCTCCCACCAACAGCATTTGCATCACAGCGTCTCCATCTCTTTTAAATTATACATTATATTTAACAATTTAACTTAGTTAATATCAAACTGTACAAATTTAATTTTAATGATACGATCTAATGAGAATACTTAGCCTTTAATTGTATAAGGTTAATATCATGCTGTACCTTCTCCTTGTCTTATATACACACGAGAATCTAGCATCAGTGTTCAGCTTTACCATGTACAGTTTACCTCAAGAGGCACGAAATTTATATAATTGTAAATGCCAGTACGTGCATTACTTACCATGTTATTAATTGCTAGATCAACTTATCACCTATTTTTAAATATTGTTTGCATCTTATGCACCTGAAGATGACTTTTTAAAGTCGAAAATATTAGTGACTTCGTACTAAATATTGTGATGTAACAGATTATCTGACCTCACAAATTGAAAAGTGTATTTGACTGAAAACTTATTATTATTATATATAATTATTAATTGTATTCACACTTTTCTGAACCAACATGTCTTAAAAAAAAAGTTTAATACAATTTTGTTCGTTTTTGCTTCCTTTTTGAGATAAAAAATATGTTTTACATGAAACATTTCATAGCGTGTTTTTCGAAAGCCATTGATAGAGTATTCCCAATATTCTCAGTCAATTTAAAAGAGTAGTGTATTGTGGTAATAAATGATTGAAAGAATTTTAGTTTTGCCCTTTAAATGTGCAGAAATTTGATCTGAATAAATGTAACTTATCGTTCTGAAAGGGAATTTTGAAATGTTACATTTGTTTTGATCAAATTTGTGCGCATTTGAAGGACAAAACAAAAATAATTTCATTAATTTATTTTTATAATACACTGCTCTCTTAAATTGATTGAACATACTGGGAATTAAATCAATGGCTTTCCCAAAACACGCTATGAAATGTTTCATATAAAACAATTTTTATCTCAAAAAGGAAGCAAAAACTAGCAAAATTGTATTTTATAGAGTTTTATTTGAAACATCTAGAAGAATAACCATCTGAAATTAATGACATTACTTACAATTCCATCTGTAAATTGTATTACACATAGGGGAGAGTTGGGTAGTATCGGACAGTTCGTTTCTTTCATCTACCACCAGATGGTAGTACCTGAATAACATGGTTACGTTTCTGTATGCAATATCGCAGAAACGTAACCATGTCATTCAGGTACTATCATCTGGTGGAAGATGAAAGAAACGCACTGTCCGATATTACCTGATGTCCGATACTACCCAACTCTCCCCTAGGTACAGTATACTGAATAGATGATTCACTGATTAATGGTGGAGAAAATTCAAGCGCACTCATACATCCCAGAGTTAAGGTTTGCAGTAATTATTGCCAGTAAATTTGACCTGGAGAACTTTTTTTTCAGAGACAGGATTCTTTTACGTGCCGTATATGCTTTACCTTTGTCTTCCGAAGAAAAGCAGGCTTTTAATTTTTATGTCCCTTGCCTGGGTTTGAACCAGGGAACCTGGAATCCAGTGGCAAGCATAAAATAGCCAGAACATCGATAGCCTGTAATGTATTATGAGACGTCTTGTATCTACGATATTACTGACTCTATAACACCCTGTATAATGATCGATGTAACATTATTCATAACGTGAAAGTTTAAAATGACTCATCGGACAGAAGTTGTTTGTTTTGTAACGCATCTTCGTACAAAGTTTTGCAATTAACTTTGAATGAAGTCTGTATGACTCCACATCAAACATTTTCTAGTCCGACATCATTATGAAGTGGATGATGGGGATTTATAGTGGCGGCTGTGGATAGATGAAGTGAAGAAGGACATAGAGGGAAATAAACTGGAAGAAAGGAGAGGAGGAACGGAGAAGAGGCGAAGAATAAAACATTATCGAGATTAAAAAGAGGAAGCGAGATTATAGCTGAGCAGAAAAAGTGAAATGTGAAAGAGTAAAAAAGAAGAAGGTGGTACCCGAGAAAGAAAAGGAACAGAAAAATGTGGAATTAGGAGATGAGAAAGCAGCAGACAAGGAGGAAGAAGGAAAAGTTGGACAAAGATAGAAGAAAGAAAAAGAAAATAAAAAATGAAATAAGAGATTGGTGATGACGGGGAAACAAGATGAGGGAGGAGAAATGTAAGGAGGAAGGAAAACAAAGAGGAAAGGTGAGAATTATTTGAGGAGAAAGACATATAGAAGTTGAGTGTGGGGAGAAAGCAAGAGTTGAGGTGCGAGGGAAAAGAGTAAGTTGAGGTGCGAGGAGTAGGTGACAGAGAAAGTTGAGATACGAAAGGAAGAAAAAGTGAAGGTGAGAGGAAGAGAAAAAGAAAGTGGAGGAAAGAAAGAAAGAAAGAAAGAAAGAAAGAAAGAAAGAAAGAAAGAAAGTCGAGTTTCGAGGAGGAAGAGAAAGTGGAGGTGCGATGAAGAGAAAGTGGAGGTGCGATGAATAGAAAGTGGAGGTGCGATAAAGAGAAAGTTGAGGTGCGAGGAAGAGAAAGTGGAGGTGCGATGAAGAGAAAAAGAAAGTGGAGGAAAGAAAGAAGGAAAGTTAAGTTTCGAGGAGGAAGAGGAAGTGGAGGTGCAATGAAGAGAAAAGAAAGTGGAGGAATGACAAAAGAAAGTTGAGTTTCGAGGAGGAAGAGGAAGTAGAGGTGTGAGGAAGAGAAAGTTGAGGTGCGATGAAGAGAAAGTTGAGGTGCGAGGAAGAGAAAAAAAAGTGAAGGAATGAAAAAGAAAAAATTGATTTTCGAGGAGGAAGAGGAAGTAGAGGTGCGAGGAAGAGAAATTGGAGGTGCGATGAAGAGAAAGTTGAGGTGCAAGAAAGAGAAAAAAGTGGAAGAATGAAAAAAGAAAGTTGAGTTTCGTGGAGGAAGAGAAAGTGGAGGTGCGAGGAAGAGACAAAGTTGAGGTTTGCGGAAAGGAAAGGAGAGGTGCGAGAAAGAGAAAGTTGAGGTGCGAGGAAGAGAAAGTAGGGGTGCGAAGAGAAGAAAGTTGATATAAGGAGATGTTGTGATTGTGAAAGTAAGAACAAGGAGCCTGAGTAGAAAGAAGAAAGTTAAAGAGAAAATGTGAGGCAGATTGTATTTTTCCCTGATACTTACTGCACATCCCTTCGCTTTTTGACTGAAGTAAGCGGATCGCCCGCTAAGGACTGTGTGGTTTACATATCAAATGAGTCTATCTGATACATAATCATCACAAAAGGCGCTCATTTTTGCACTATGGCCACTCAGGCGAAGACAATCTCAGCAACTCGTTGATACGACCAGCGACCCCGTCCAGGAATCAATACTCTTCATTTCATTGTTAGTGATTCGATAAAATTAATTAAAAATCCCTCTGCATTTTCCAGGTCAATGAGAACGTGGTCGTGTTACAGTTTTAATTGTGATCAGGGTCGTACAATTCGCTGACACGAGCGTATGGTCGACTGCCAGCATTACACCAACTTCACATGCATTGCATACACTTGGGTTATCTTTATCTTTAAAAGAAGCAAGTTCAGTCACTATTAGCAGGTGTCATGAGTTCGAGTAAGCCAATATTTCTAGCAGTTATGGTGAAAGCAGTTGACATAGATCGGTGTTTCTCAGCCTTTTTGAACATGACGCTACTTTTACCTCACTTTACTTTAGTGCGGTTCCCTGGCCCAATAATTATGTAGATTAGAACAGTGATTTTCAACCTGGGGACCGCGGCTCTTTGAGGACCAAAGAACAGTTAAGAGAAGAAAAGGATGAAATTGCTATTTAATGGACATTCGGAATATGTAAAACTTATAATATGATTACTTACTTACAAATGGCCTTTACGGAGGTTCATTACCACCCTCACATAAGCCCGCCATCAGTCCCTATCCTGAGCAAGATTAATCCAGTCTCTATCATCACATCTCACCTCCCTCAAATCCATTTTAATATTATCTTCCCATCTATGTCTCAGCCTTCCCAAAGGTCTTTTCCCCTCCGGTCTCCCAATTAACACTCTATATGCATTTCTGGATTCACCAATAAGACATACGTGCTACATGCCCTGCCCATCTCAAACGTCTGCATTTAATATTCCTAACTATGTTAGGTGAAGAATAGAGTTCTGCGTTGTGTAACTTTCTCCATTCTCCTGTAACTTCATCCCTCTTAGCTCTAAATGTTTTCCTAAGCATCTTATTGTCAAACACCTTTAACATTTGTTCCTCTCTCAAAGCGAGAGTCCAAGTTTCACAACCGGTAATATAACTGTTTTATAAATTCTAAATTTCAGCTTTTTTTTGAGAGTAGGCTAGATGACAAAAGCTTCTCAACCGAATAACAACAGGCTTTTCCCATATTTATTCTGAGTTTAATTTCCTCTCGAGTGTCATTTAGCCTATATTTGAACACTTGAGTAAAAAAGTGGACCATGTCCATTACTCACATTTTAAGAAATTGACATTAATTATGTTTATTAATATTTTTTTTACACATTATCAACGGTATAAAAACAAAAGTTTCCAAATCAAGCTTTATGTGTATATAATTGACAATGTGTAAAATAGATCACTTAATGCACTAAAAGACCGTTTTCTTTATATCTGAAATATATACAGAATAAAGAAATATAATTACAAAACAAACAAAGAGAAATACAAATAAAATAATACAAGCAATATAAAAAGAAGATACAGTAGTATTAACAAAATTTGAGACCGAATGAGCAGCGCTCGTGCTCGGTCGCAGTTCAGATATAATATTAAAATAAAAAAAATAATAATATAAATAAATAAGTAAAATAAAATAGGAACTAAAATATAATTACAATATATAATATATACAATATATAATAATATGTACATATGGTCAAGTTTTTTTTTAGTCAAGGGCTCATTTCTTACTGTTGCTCCAAGACAATTGAATTTTTCCATATTTTCAAAGAATAAATTTCCAATTATATTTTCTTTTCGTACTATGTTCTGGTCACGAGACATAATCATATAATACTTTGTTTTTTTTCGGTGTTTATTTCCAAACCTATCTCCTTACTTGCTTCAAGTAAAATTCCCGTGTTTTCCCTAATCGTATGTTCTAAAAATGGACTGTATTTAAAAAATAAAGTTTTCTGTCACACCCTGTATGCCTGAATAATTAAACTTTTTTCGAACACTGGTATATTGTATGGTTTACCTCCAACAATGTTTGTATGAAGCTTTTTTTGTAAAATTAATATTTAAGAAGTTGTGAGTAATATTCAATTTAATGCACACCCTGTATATTCGTAATTCTTTTTGATGTCTTAAACTTCGTAATCTTTAAATATGATGTAATTTGTAGGATAATCTAAATATTGTCTATTTAAGTTAATTTCTTTCGATTTCAAGTTCATATTTTAACTACCAGTATAGTTGGTGCATAAAATCAGATCTCTCGGTACCACAATACCTGCCCGTAGTTGGTATAATGATGGAGCGGTGTTAAATGGATTACTCCGCAACTTGAGGTGCAAGGCAGCTCAGCGAGGTGTTAGACATTGCATTCAGCAGGCCTCACGCAGCAGGAGCGTGAATGCAACCCAACCTCATGATGCTAATTGCCACCGTGGGCGTTCAGAGGAAACGGCTTAGAACCCAGGCTCTCTCAAGTATTAGCCACATCTCTCTTGTGAAATTGACAATTCTGAAGCTTTGGACTTTACAACTGTAAATTCAGATTTAGATCTATGAGATGTTTCGGAAATGCTTTATATCGGGGTTTCATCTCTTAACTGACTTAGCTTTGTAAGCAGCTTTATGCTGCGTGACGATGAAACACGTAGTTGAAGACCCAAAATAGTCTTCATAGTATAAATCACCATGGAAGCTCGAAATCCTTTAAATTTAGCTCGTAATTCTGTAACACTGATTATTTATAGGAACTTTGGCAATAGTTATGAAACTTTTGATTATGTGAAGTAAACCTGATTATGGTTTCTAACTGGTTATAAACACCTTGGCAATAATTATTGAACATTTGATTGTTGTGAAGGGACTCTGATTATGATTTGTAACTTATTATAAACACTTTGACAATAATTAAACATTTGATTGTTGTGAAGGAGCCCTGATTATGGTTTCTGATTATAAACACTCTGGTTAGCAGAAAGTCCACAAACGATGAGGGAAAACACGGAAATTTTACTTGAAGCAAGTAAAGCGATAGGTTTGGAAGTAAATCCCGAAAAGACAAAGTATATGATTATGTCTCGTGACCTGAATATTGTACGAAATGGAAATATAAAAATTCGAAGAGGTGGAAAGATTCAAATATCTTGGAACAACAGTAACAAATATAAATGACACTCGAGAGGAAATTAAATCCAGAATGACTATGGGAAATGCCTGTTATTATTCGGTTGAGAAGCTTTTGTCATCCAGTCTGTTCTCAAAAAGGCTGAAATTTAGAATTTATAAAACAGTTATATTACCGGTTGTTCTGTATGATTGTGAAACTTTGACTCTCACTTTGAGAGAGTAACAGAGATTAAGGTTATTTGAGAATAAGGTTCTTAGGAAAATATTTGGGGCTAAAAGGGACGAAGTTACAGGAGAATACATAGAGACAGTTACACAACGCAAACTGCACGCATTGTATTCTTCACCTGACATAATTGGGAACATTAAACCCAGACATTTGAGATGAACAGGGCATGTAGCACGTATGGGCGAATCAAGAAATGCATATAGAGTGTTAGTTGGGAGGCCGGAGGGAGAAAGACCTTTGGGAAGGCCGAGACGTAGATGGGAGGATGATATTAAAATGGATTTGAGAGAGGTGAGGTATGATAAGAGACTGGATTAATCTTGCTCAGGATAGAGACCGATCGGGCTTGTATGAGGGCGGCAATGAATCTGCGGGTTCCTTAAAAGCCATTTGTAAGTAAGTAATTATTTCACATTTTATTGTAGTCTAGGAAACCAGATTATGATTTCATACTGATTATAAACACTTTGGCAATAATTATTGAACATTTAGTTGTAATCAAGGAAACTTGATTATGGTTTTAACAGATTATAAATTATTGTATTGTATTGTATTTATTAACATTCCATGGTATTCATACATGCTTACAACTAGAATATGGAACAAGTCAAAAAACTTAATACTATAATAACATCTTAATTTATAGTCACAATCTAGATGAAATATATACGCACGAGATTTACAGTATAGTCTACTAGTACAACACAAAGTTTTAGTATCAATTTCATGAAGTGTTATTGAATGTCATGAATTCACCTACAGAATAGAAGGCGTGAGAAATTAAGTACTTCTTTAATTTGGCCCTAAATAATTTTATGTTTTGTGTTTCATTTTTTATATCGATAGGGAGGCTATTAAAAATTTTTACTGTCATATAACGCACTCCTTTTTGATGGCACGATAGACTTGCCGATGGAGTATGAAAGTCATTTTTTTGACTTGTATTTATGCTATGAACTGTTGAATTAGTTACAAAGTTTTCACGATTACATACGAGGAAGATTATTAATGAAAAGATATACTGACAAGCCATGGGCATTATTTGTAGTCTTTTGAAAATAGTCCTACACGATTCCCTAGATTTGGCACCTACTATTATTCTAATTACTCTTTTTTGTAATACAAATATATTGTTACTATCTGTGGAATTTCCCCAGAATATTATTCCAAAACTCATTACCGAGTGGAAGTATGCAAAGTATATTGTTTTTAAGGTATTGATATTTACTATCTTTTGCATAGATCTAATAGCAAAACAAGCTGAATTTAGTTTGAGGGTAATTTCTTTAATATGATTTTTCCAATTTAACACATTATCGATTTTTAAGCCAAGAAATTTGGTTGTTGTTGTTTCTAACAGGGATCTATTGTTAATTATTGCGCTAGAAATTTGCGACGTTGAATTTGGACAGGATTTAAATTGAATTATGTTAGTTACTTTTGCAATAATGATTAAAACATGATTGTTCTCAAAGGAACCCTGATTACGGTTTCTAATTATAAACACTTTGATAGTAATTATTATACATTTTATTGTAGTCAAGGAAACCTAATTATGGTTTCTAACTGATTATAAATACTTTGGCAATAATTATCAACGTTTGATTATTGTCGAGGAGCCCTGATTAGTATTAGTATTAGTATTAGCATTTATTTATTTAACCTGGTAGAGATAAGGCCGTCGTATTAAATTAAATTTACAATTACAATTACAAATAACATTACAATTAGTATTAAATTTACAATTACAATTACAAATAACATTACAATTAGTATTAAATTTACAATTACAATAAAATCAAAGTACGAAAAGATTACCTGAATAATTAAAGCTAGATAATTTATCATAGAGAAACAAAGAATATTTTATATTTACTGAATTGCAAATTAAATCTAGAATAACAAAATTGTATAGCGATTAAATTACTGGATATTGAAATATTTTGTGATAGATTAAAGAAACTATTTACAAGTAATCAATTACTGACCAAGTGCCTAGTAAGTTTTCGTTTGAATTCAATTTTATTTCGACAGTCCCTGATGCTAGCAGGTAGCGAATTCCAGAGTCTTGGCAGGGCTATTGTGAAAGAGGATTAGTATGAGGAGGTGCGATGGGATGGTATTGTTAGTATTGTTTCATGACGAGAGCGTGTGTTCAGATTGTGGTGGGAAGAAAGGTAAGTGAAGCGAGACGACAGGTACGAAGGAATAGAAGAGTTCAAGATTTCGAAGAGAAAGAGAAGTGAATGTAAATTTCTTTTCTTATCTAGTTTAAGCCAACCTATTGCTTCCAGGGATGGGGTAATATGATCATATTTACGAACATTGCTTACAAAACGTACACACAAATTATGAGCACGTTGAAGTTTCATTTTGTTGTCGCTGGAAAGGTCAGTCTGTAAAATGTCCGCATAGTCGAAATAGGGAAATGCAAGTGTCTGCACAAGGGACTTTTTTAAGCAAGAGGGGAGATGAACATTTATCCTTTTTAACACATGGATAATTGTGGTTTCTAACTGACTACGAATACTTTGACAATAATTATTAAACATTTTATTATTGTAAAGGTATCGTAATCATGGTTTCTGATTATAAACAATTCGACACTAATTATTAAAGTATTTGATTGCTGATTATATGGATTGTAATTGATAAACATTCCTACAATAATTATTGGACCTTGATTGTTATCATTAAACCCTAATTGCGTTCTCGTAATAAACTCTTTGACAATAATAATATATTATTAAAACATTTGACTGTTAATTGGGAATATTGATTATGGTTGTGAATATCGTTAATAAAACTCTTTGAGATCTGTTAAATATCTCTTGTCGAGAAGTCTTGATTGTGGCCGATGTTAGCCTCCTTGTTGCTTTGACTGTACATACTTATTGGAGACAAAATCCTGGCTGCGTGTAATTACTATTATTCCAAAGTCCCCTTTTAAAGTATCAATTTAGTGCACCTCTTTATACGCTAGTGAGGCTGATTTGAACACCCGCACATACACAGACCGTCGTGTAGCAGTTCAGTTCATTCTCGTTTGTTCCTAATTCAGAACAGGGGTGTACAACTTTTGCAGATAATTTAGATCCTTTAAATATTCATTGGTTTTATTAATGGAACTTCTCCTGGATTGAATTTCACATTAGCGTGTAATTTTTGCGACACAAATTATAGCGTAAAAAATAATTCTGACTAATATCCCGCAAGATAAAAAGTAATTTTAAGTCGAAGTTAAAGGAAACGTCTGCACATATGTGTATGCACCGGATGTGCTTTTCTACATAAGAGACAAGTAAAAAAAAAAAGACAGTATATTAATCGAATCCCTATAATTGCGTGAAACGTTTATGCTGTTCGAGATTGTTACTGTAAGCATGGTTGGGATTGCAAGGGTGTTTAAATAGAATTTTGATGTTTCTTTTCATTCGTCTTATACTTCCCGCACTTACATTTAACAAGGTAGGATTTATACATACATAAATGGACAGATAGATGGATAACAGGAATAGAAAGAAATGGATTGTCACTTGGAATTATTTATAAAGAGAGGGAAAGAAGAAAAGCCAGCTAGAAGGACGAATAGAAAGCGGATATGAATTTGTAAGGACGAATAGAAAGCGGATATGAATTTGTAAGGACGGACAGAAAGCGGATATGAATTTGTAAGGACGAATAGAAAGCGGATATGAGTTTGTAAGGACGAATAGAAAGCGGATATGAGTTTGTAAGGACGAATAGAAAGCGGATATGAATTTGTGAGGACGGATAGAAAGCGGATATGAATTTGTGAGGACGGATAGAAAGCGGATATGAATTTGTGAGGACGGATAGAAAGCGGATATGAATTTGTGAGGACGGATAGAAAGCGGATATGAATTTGTAAGGACGGCTGAAAAGCGGATATGAATTTGTAAGGACTGATAGAAAGCGGATATGAATTTGTGAGGACGGATAGAAAGTGGATATGAATTTGTGAGGACGGATAGAAAGCGGATATGAATTTGTGAGGACGGATAGAAAGCGGATATGAATTTGTAAGGACGGATAGAAAGCGGATATGAATTTGTAAGGACGAATAGAAAGCGGATATGAATTTGTAAGGACGGATAGAAAGCGGATGTGAATTTGTGAGGACGGACAGAAAGCGGATATGAATTTGTGAGGACGGATAGTAAGCGGATATGAATTTGTAAGGACGGATAGAAAGCGGATATGAATTTGTAAGGGCGGATAGAAAGCGGATATGAATTTGTAAGGACGAATAGAAAGCGGATATGAATTTGTGAGGACGGATAGAAAGCGGATATGAATTTGTGAGGACGGATAGAAAAGGGATATGAATTTATAAGGACGAATAGGAAGCGGATATGAATTTGTGAGGACGGATAGAAAGCGAATATGAATTTGTGACGACGGATAGAAAGCGGATATGAATTTGTGAGGACGGATAGAAAGCGGATATGAATTTGTAAGGACGGCTGAAAAGCGGATATGAATTTGTAAGGACGGATAGAAAGCGGATATGAATTTGTGAGGACGGATAGAAAGCGGATATGAATTTGTGAGGACGGATAGAAAGCGGATATGAATTTGTAAGGACGGATGGAAAGCGGATATGAATTTGTAAGAACGGATAGAAAGCGGATATGAATTTGTAAGGACGGATAGAAAGCGGATATGGATTTGTAAGGACGGATAGAAAGCGGATAGGAATTTGTAAGGACGGATAGAAAGCGGATATGAATTTGTAAGAACGGATAGAAAGCTGTAAGGACGGATAGCAATTTGTAAGGAAGGATAGGTAGCTGTAAGGACGGATAGAAAGCGGATATGAAATTGTGAGGACGGATAGAAAGCTGTAAGGACGGATAGGAAGCCGTAAGTACCGATAGGAAGCTGTAAGGACCAATAGAAAGTTGGAAGGACGGGTAGAAAGCTGTAAGGACAGATAGGAAGCCGTAAGTATCGATAGGAAGCTGTAAGGACCAATAGAAAGCTGTAAGGACGGATAGAAAGCTGTAAGGACAGATAGGAAGCCGTAAGTACCGATAGAAAGCTGTAAGGACGGATAGAAAGCTGTAAGGACAGATAGGAAGCCGTAAGTATCGATAGGAAGCTGTAAGGACCAATAGAAAGTTGTAAGGACGGATAGAAGCAGTAAAGACGGACAGGAAGGTGTAAAGATGGATGAAAAAACAGCCATAAGGACGGAAAAACAGCTGTGAGGACGGAGAGAGTGCTGTAACGACTGATAGGCATCCGTAAGGACGGACAAAATGCCTGATGGAACTACAGGAAAACTGTAAGGACTTATAAGGCAGAAAGCCAGAAAGACGGGCAGGGAGAAACGGATGGACTCAATGCCATACGGATAGCCGATAAAATGACGGATAGGCGTAAAGATAGAAACAATGATGGATGGATATACAAAAAAAGAAAATGGCTGGGTGTTGAGAACACACTAATTGGCACAGAATTGGTCTGTACAGGCTATGCATGGTTTACAAGGCAATTAAGGCAGAATTGTGAAGGAGAAAGGATTTATATTTGATGCAGGCAGTCTGCGATGAGAAGGCCTTCCTTATTATTTACGTGAGTCCTGATCTGAAAGTGAAGACCTCTCGTTTTTAATTGCCCTATCGAATGAATTACTCAGAGCAATTTCTAAGCTCATTAAATTTCTTCCCTTTGTGTGAACATGGAACAAGAAATTTGGCATTAAGATTCTCTTACGAAGTTTTCGGGAAGATAGAGATTTCACTGTACAAAGTTCAGCAAGTTAAGAAAGGGTTTGTTCCAACGTAACAAGGCTTCGCATATTGATCAGCGGGATAAGTCTGTTACTTTCGAGATATCGATTGTTTCTCGCGCCTAATATAGAATCCCTCAAATTATTAAATACTATCGAAGAAGTCTTCTTAGTTTTATGAAGAGTTTGAAAGTGTTGCATTTCATTTACATTAAGTTGTGAGTAGAGAAAGGATTTTCATTTGTTTGCATGTAGTCATGCACTTTCAAATGAAAAAGTATAATGAAGGAAAAAGCTCCAAAAATATGCTAGTGGCCATTAAAAGTAAATTATTGTAACGCTAGTAATATGTTCCATTTTACCTTTATGTAGTGTTAGATGTTAAATGTGCTCTGGACACTGTAATTCAGTTATTTCATTATATTCTTTTTTTTAAGTAGGTTATTTTACGACATCAACATCTTTGGTTATTTAGCGTCTGAATGAGATGAAGGTGATAATGCCGGTGAAATGAGTCCGAGGTCCAGCACCGATAGTTACCCAGCATTTGCTCATATTGGGTTGAGGGAAAACCTAGGAAAAAATCTCAACCAGGTAACTTGCCCGGACCGGGAATCGAACCCGGGCCACCTGCTTTCACGGCCAGACGCGCTGACCGTTACTCCACAGGTGTGGACATTATATTCTTATTCAGGCATCACTCATGAGACAACTAGGCCAGGAGATAATAGGCTAGGGTGGCCAGTTCCTTTCCCCCTCCATTACATACATCGCCGACTAGCTACATATTACACTAATCAGACTTCAGATGCATACAAACAATTGTTCTTCCTCTGACACATATCGTCAAGTGAGATATACTGCCTGGTAATAGATGTACATATCAGCCAGAACCTCAATGAGAGGTGTATTGTGGTTATAGTAAAATAATTTTGCCATCTTATTTGATGCGCTATTGTCAAAAATGCTGTATTATTATTATTATTATTATTATTATTATTATTATTATTATTATTGTGCTGTACATTAATTGCCCAACGGCTGTTGCCAAGCATGTAAATATCTATAAATAAATAAATAAATAAATAAATAAATAAATAAATAAATAAATAAATAAATAAATAAATAAATAAATAATTAAATGAGTAAATAAATGAATGAATAAAGAAATAAATAAATAAATAAATAAATAAATAAATAAATAAATAAATAAATAAATAAATAAATCAGTAAATCAATAAATAAATCAAATAAATAAATAAATGAATATGTAAATAAAGAAATGAGTAAAAGACTAAATAAATAAATGAATAAATGAATGAATGAATAAATAAGTGAATAAGTAAATAAATAAATGAGTAAAAGAGTAAATAAATAAATGAATAAATGAATAAATAAATAAATAAATAAATAATACATAAATAAATAAAACAAAAATTAAATAAATAAATGAATAAGTAAATGAATGAATAAATAAATAAATAAACAAATAAATAAATAAATAAGTAAACAAATGAATGAATACATACATAAATAAATAAATAAATAAATAAATAAGTGAATAAATAAATAAGTAAATGAGTAAATAAATAAATGAATAAACAAACAAATAAATAAATAAATAAATAAATAAATAAATAAATAAATAAATATATAAATGAATAATTAAATAAATAAATGAGTAAAAGACTAAATAAATAAATGAATATATGAATGAATGAATAAATAAGTGAATAAGTAAATAAATAAATGAGTAAAAGAGTAAATAAATAAATAAATAAATAAATAAATGAATAAATGAATTAATGAATAAATAAATAAGTAAACAAATGAATGAATACATTAATAAATACATAAATAAATAAATAAGTAAATAAATAAGTAAATGAGTAAATAAATGAATGAATAAACAAACAAATAAATAAATGAGTAAATAAATGAATGAATAAACAAACAAATAAATAAATAAATAAATGAATAAATAAATAAATAAGTAAATAAATAAATAAGTAAATGAGTAAATAAATGAATGAATAAACAAACAAATAAAGAAATAAATAAATAAATCAGTAAATAAATAAATCAATCAAATAAATAAATAAATGAATAATTAAATAAATAAATGAGTAAAAGACTAAATAAATAAATGAATATGTGAATGAATGAATAAATAAGTGAATAAGTAAATAAATAAATGAGTAAAAGAGTAAATAAATAAATGAATAAATAAATAAATAAATGAATAAATGAATTAATGAATAAATAAGTAAACAAATGAATGAATACATTAATAAATACATAAATAAATAAATAAATAAGTAAATAAGTAAATGAGTAAATAAATGAATGAATAAACAAACAAACAAACAAATAAATAAATATATAAATAAATGAATAAAGAAATAAATAAATGAATGAATAAATAAATAAATGAATAAGTAAATACTTAAATATATAAATAAATAAATAAGTAGATAAGTAAATAAGTAAATAAATAAGTAAATAAATAAATAATTAAATGAGTAAATAAATGAATGAATAAACAAAGAAACAAACAAACAAATAAATAAATAAATATATAAATAAATGTGTAAAGAAAGAAATAAATGAATGAATAAATAAATAAATGAATAAGTAAATACTTAAATATATAAATAAATTAATTAATTAATAGAGAGATAAATAAATAAACAAATAAATAAATAATTATCCTAGTAAGTAAATAAGTAAATGAATGAATGAAAGAATAAATAAATAATGTTTTGAGTTTCACTATAAATTCTTGATTATTTGATTATTATGATTATAGTAAAGTGAATTTGCCATCTCATTTGACGCGCCATTGTCAATAATGTGCTATTATTATTATTATTATTATTATTATTATTATTATTATTATTATTATTATTATTATTATTATTTCTACCGCAAATTCCATTACTGTGTTCTGGTATTGTGCTTCTTGGAACACCAAAATCCGCATATCAGTCCCGTAATGTGAAATTGATGTCTTGACTAAGTTCTGCGTTAGCAGCTATTTTAATGATTGGAGCAACTTGGAGGTACTTCGTGCCAAGTAATTAGTCACAGCTTGTTGAATCTGCAGTCGGTCTCCAAGGAGACGAAGAACAATGCTCTGCTGTCCATCTGTTTGCCGACAGTGGAGAGGCAAGTGGTGTTAGTTTGAGTAGCTCCAAGAAGCTTATATCACAAACAAGGCTGCCAACATTGTTTGCATCTGGTTCAAGTGTATACTTCATCAATAACTGACTATTCAGTAATATTATATAGACTAGGGGGCTTTGATTTCATAAACTAGATTGTCTTCATGTTTAGATATAAAAAGCAACTCTTTCAACCATCGTGTTACCATGGAAACCAAAGGATTAAGCTGTAAAATTCCTTGGAGTGCACTTAGATCTCTGTCTATCATGGAAACATCATATCAACAACAAACTTAAATTGGCCTACTCGAGACTCACTAAAATATATCCGCTTTTCAACAAGAAATCATCTCTAAAACTACAAAATTGAATGCTAGTCTACACATCTCTATTTCGACCTCTACTGCTTTATGCCTGTCCTGTCTGGGGAGGAGCTGCAATAAGTGAAATTAAACACATCCAGAAATTTCAAAATAAAGTCCTACGAATTTCACTTATTTCTCCTTGGTTTGTCCGAAACAGCCAACTACACAGAGAAACTGGTATTGACACAATAAAATAGTTTATTCATTCACAATCTAAGAAGTTCTATAACAACCTAGAAAATGTTCCAGGCGCCATCCACTACTCTCTCCGAAGAAAGTCCACATGTCCCACCATAATCAAGAACTGACTTCCAATGGACCTCATATTATAACCAAAAATTTATCATCACATCAACCTATACAGATCTATATCACTTATTAACAATGTTTTGTTCACTGAGGGATCCAATCTATGCTGTACTCAATTCTGTGTCACGTATTGTTTTTATACTTAGTCTGTGTAATCTGTGTAGCGCTAAATGAGCTGATCGATCAATATATTATTAAAAATAAATAAATGTAAAAAGAGTTGAAGAACGAATAAAAAAAAGTCGGCCTGGTTGGCGAGTTGGTATAGCGCTGGCCTTCTATGCCCAAGGTTGCGGGTTCGATCCCGGGCCAGGTCGATGGCATTTAAGTGTGCTTAAATGCGACAGGCTCATGTCAGTAGATTTACTGGCATGTAAAAGAACTCCTGCGGGACAAAATTCCGGCACACCGGCGACGCTGATATGACCTCTATAACATTTAATGACTAAAAAAAAGCCACCGGCGTGGCTCAGTCGGTTAAGGCGCTTGCCTGCCGGTCTGAAGTTGCACTCGGGCGCGGGTTCCATCCCCGCTTGGGCTGATTACCTGGTTGGGTATTTTCCGAGGTTTTCCCCAACCGTAAGGTGAAAGCCAGGTACTCAATGGCGAATCCTCGGCTTCATCTAGCTATCACCAATCTTATCGACGCAATAACCTAGTAGTTGATACTGCGTCGTTACATAACTAAAAAAAAAACGACTAAAAATTTTGATCTCTTAACCGGATGCATTTATTCGATTAATCGACCTGGAGTCCACATGAGTGGAGTAACAGCTAGCGCGTCTGGCCGCAAAATCAGGTGACCCGGGTTCGATTCCCGGTCGTGCCAAGTTACCTTGTTGAGGTTTTTCCGGGGTTTTCCCTCAACCCATATGAGCAAATGCTGGGTAACTTTCGGTGCTGGACCCCGGACTCATTTAACCGGCATTATCACCATCTCATTCAGACGAACCTAAGATGTTGATAAATCGTTGTAAAATAACGTACTAAGAAAAAAAATCGACCTGGAAAAGGCTAAAGAGAGAGTCCGAGAAAAACTCCTAGTACAACTATGGATTTTTTAATGATAAATCGTAGACTTGGCCTGGATTCGAACTAGGACCGCCTACGTAACAAGTTGGGATCTAGACGAGTTAGGTACCGCAGGGTCGAAGTGAAAGCACAGAGTTAGTTACAAGTATTATTAGTTGGCAGGCCTGTTACTGACCCAGTGAGGTCAGCAATGGATAGTGTCAGTGCGTGTAATCAGGGTAATGAAGTAGGTAACCTCCCAGATTACCCATTCAACCTCTGGTCATCTCCCATCACCCCGATTGCTCTCTGACACTCCTGTGCAATATGGCGCTTTGATCACCATGACGTAATACAGTGTATAAGAAACATTCAAAAGATACGCGAAAACTTGTCCTTGCAAGGAAAATTTGGACTAACAGGAAGCGTCTACGTAAGCCCCAAGCTTGTTGTGCGATTGTCTCACTTCGACTTTAGCCAATCTATTGCAGAAACATCCATCCATCCATCCATCCATCTATCTATCCATCCACTCATCTACCCACCCACCCACCCATCCATCCTTCCATCCGCCCACCCACTCATTCATCTACCCATCTATTCATCAATCCATCCATCCATCCATCTATCCATCCATCCATCTATCCATCCATCCATCTATCCATCCATCCATCTACCCATTCATCCATCCATCCATCTATCCACCCATCCATCCATTCATCCACCCATCTACCCCTCCATCCATCTATCCACCCATCCATCCATTTATCCACCCATCTACCCATCCATCTATCCACCCATCCATCCATTCATCCAATCATTTATCCACCCATCTACCCATCCATCCATCTGTCCACCCATCCATCCATTCATCCAACCATTTATTCACCCATCTACCCATCCATCTACCCATCTATCCACCCATCCATCCATTCATCCAACCATTTATTCACCCATCTACCCATCCATTCATCTATCCACCCATCCATCCATTCATCCAACCATTTATTCACCCATCTACCCATCCATCCATCTATCCACCCATCCATCCATTCATTTAACCATTTATCCACCCATCTACCCATCCATCCATCCATCTATCCATCCATCCATCCATCCATCCATCCCATCCACCCATCCATCCCATCCACCCACCCATCGGCCGTGCCTACACCGCTCTTTCCCTAATGCCTAACATTCCCAGCAGTTCTCCAGACGCTAGTTATGACCGCCTCCAGTAGTTCAGCCTGTGTTCCGTCCACTACCCCAGGATATTGGTTTCCACTTTCACCCTTCTTCAGGAAAGCAATAAAATGTGCTTTAGTCGGGTTTGGGGTGTGAAGTAAATAAGTGAGGTGTGTTTCACGAGCAATCAGCTTGCTGTTCTGTATCACATCATTTTGAAAGATAGTTGTACTGGCGTCTTTCATTTCAAGACCTCGCGCGGGTTTATAAATTGGAAGCGATATAAGACAACGTAGTTGCTATGATTAGGAACAGTACATGATCTTTGTGGAATTTGTGGTAAATGAAATCAGCTGTGGAACAGGTTACGGAATGTTTGCAGATGGACGCCGCCGCCGCCCCCACCACCACCACCACCACCACCACCACCACCACCACCACCACCACCACCACCACCACCACCACCACCACCACCACCACCACCACCACACTCTTTAATGAATAGTGAGTGAGTATATTGGTTTGGGTAACAGGACTAATTGAGAAGAAATCACTTACGAATTTAGTTATGTTTTGTACTAAAAAATCAAGGTATTGTACAGTACTTTTAGTACGTATCAGGAAATTTATAATTATGATACAAGACACAAATAACGTCTTAATCTAACCCCTGTTAATCGCAGCTGTTAAAGCCCATGTATCAACATGCATTTTTTTCGGAAAACTTATTATGTGTCTTTCTCGTGTTAAATTTTACATTACATTGTTAACATGTTTCAGCCTGTTATCGGCCATCTTCAGAACTGGTTGTTGTTGGTCTTGGCACCTTTTGTTTGTGTTTCCTGTGGAGGTGTGTTTGTGTAGTGTAATGTGGAGTCAAAGAGGTGAGTGTTCTGAAATTGAGTTGTGTGTTGAGAATTTCATTAGGGTGTGTTTTTATGTGTTTGTATATTTCGTATTGTTCTAGTGTGTTTAGTTTCTGGCTTTTTGGTTGAATATGTAGAATTTCCATGTCTGTGTTGATGTCTCTGTAGGAGTGGTTAGTATTTGTGACGTGTTCTGCATATGCGGAAGTGTTTTGTAATTTTGTTATGGCTGTGATGTGTTCTTTGTAACGTGTTTTAAATGATTTGCCTGTCTGTCCTATGTATAAGTTGTTGCAGGTGTTACATTTGAGTTTGTATATGCCTGTGTGATTATATTTGTGTGTTGAGATGTTTTTGTAGAGTATTATTTGTTCTGTATGCGATGTTGTAATTTAATTTCTTGAACGAGGTTGCAATCTTGTGTGTGTTGACTCTTTGACTCCACGACACAACTCAATTTCAGAACACACACACTGTTTGACTCCACATTACACTACACAAACACACCTCCACAGAAAACATAAACAAAAGGCGCCAAGACCAGCAACAACCAGTTCTGAAGATGGCCGATAACAGGCTGAAACATGTTAACGAGGTAATGTAAAATTTAACACGAGAAAGGACATATAATACGTTTTCCGAAATGATATAGTATTAAAAGTTGTGTAATCAAGATGTATAATGTATTTTTTTTCAAACGTAGAATTCTTCTAGTTTTCACCAATACTTCCTGGTGTGAAATATGTCATACTTTTATTTAAAACCCTGTATAAAGATTGAAATAAAGCTTCTAAAATTGAGTTCATATAGTATTATGTTACCTCACCATGGTTATTATTAGGCATTTTAAAGTTGTCAGATGTGGTTGGTTTAGTCTAATTTCGTATTTATTGCTTCAAAGTTTGAATCCCCGTCTCATTAAAGAAGTTAAACCTCAACGACACCCCAGAGCTAGCACCGGCTGAATGAGAGTAACAGAATTTGTAGCAGAGACGTGTTGTTTATTTTACGCGGCAGACACAAAATTATTACTTGCATCTTCACACTCAGCCCCTGGACACAAGCGACTCGTTATCAGGGTGCAGTAACCTTAGTTTTCGTGTCATTCAAATTAACGAACGGTCGTCTCGCTTCTGTTGCTAGGAAACCGTAACTTAGCAACTGGAAACTTCGCAGGCCTTGAGTGTAGAGAATGTACTTAGATTGGCAGATTTATGCGTGATTTTGTATGTATACTTCCCTCGCAGTTAACCTGGTAGTCGTTATGAATCGAGTCTGTTTTCTTCTTAGAGAAGTGGTCCTGGCTTCGACTTCATGCAAGTCCTTTAGTATTCCTGGTGAAAAAATGACTGTAGTCAGGTTTCTTCAGGGTTTCTGATTCTAAGTTAGGAGATTGGATAATGGTCATACCTTGGCATTGTTAGACATATAAAAAAAAAACAAAAACTACTATTCGAAAAAAAAGACATTACGAAAAATTGACAGAAGAAACTTGGTTCTGAAAAAACTTGGTGTAAATAAGTTACTTACTTACAAATGGCTTTTAAGGAACCCGAAGGTTCATTGCCGCCCTCACATAAGCCCGCCAGCGGTCCCTATCCTGTGCAAGATTAATCCAGTCTCCATCATCATATCCCACCTCCCTCAAATCCATTTTAATATTATCCTCCCATCTACGTCTCGGCCTCCCTAAAGGTCTTTTTCCCTCCGGTCTCCCAACTAACACTCTATATGCATTTCTGGATTCGCCCATACGTGCTACATGCCCTGCCCATCTCAAACGTCTCGATTTTATGTTCCTAATTATGTCAGGTGAAGAATACAATGCGTGCAGTTCTGTGTTGTGTAACTTTCTCCATTCTCCTGTAACTTCATCCCGCTTAGCCCCAAATATTTTCCTTAGCACCTTATTCTCAAACACCCTGAACCTATGTTCCTCTCTCAGAGTGAGAGTCCAAGTTTCACAACCATACAGAACAACCGGTAATATAACTGTGTTATAAATTCTAACTTTCAGATTTTTGGATAGCAGAATGGATGATAAGAGCTTCTCAACCGAATAATAACACGCATTTCCCATATTTATTCTGCGTTTAATTTCCTCCCGAGTGTCATTTATATTTGTTACTGTTGCTCCAAGATATTTGAATTTTTCCACCTCTTCGAAGGATAAATCTCCAATTTTTATATTTCCATTTCGTACAATATTCTGGTCACGAGACATAATCATATACTTTGTCTTTTCGGGATTTACTTCCAAACCGATCGCTCTACTATAAGACTTCTGTTAAAAGTACTTTTGATGCGAGTACGTCTTTAAAATTGGTGTTGGGCGAGCAAAAAGAAAAATTGGTATAGAAATTTAGCTAATATCTCAGAGTGTATAACCGTAGCCAAAATGTCAAAAGTGATTTCGATAGCAGAACGATATAAGTACCTAACAATAGCTACTTAAAAGTCATACGCATGCGCAGGGGACCGGGGGAGTGTCCGCCATTTTCGGTCGACAAGGGAATCGTCCCAGGTCATAGTGCTTGAATTGAATGAAAATGCATATTTAAGCTAATTTTCGTTCGTTAAGAAACGTGGTGATAGTCGTTCGTTTTGCTTTTTCCTAGTTTACGAAATATGACTTGAAAATCGATGCTACTTATGCCACAAGTAAAGGGATAGTTTTGGAAGTGAAACCCGAAAAAAAAAACTAAGTATATGATTATGTCTCGTGCCCAGAACATAGTACGGAATGAAAATAATAAAAATTGGAAATTAACCCTTTGAAGAGGTGGAAAAATGCAAATATCTTGGAGCAACGGTAACAAATATAAATGATAATCGGGAGGAAATTAAACGCAGAATAAATATGGAAAATGCCTCTTATTATTCGGTTGAGAGCCTTTTGTCATCTACTCTGCTGTCAAAAAACCCTGACAGAATTTATAAAACAGTTATATTCCCGGTTGTTCTGTATGGCTGTGAAACTTGGACTATCACTTTGACAGAGGAACAGAGGCTAAGGGTGTTCGAGAACAAGATGGTTAGGAAAATATTTGGGGCTAAGAGGGATGAAGTTGTATGTATGTATTTATTGACACTGCAAATGGGTATATACCCGGTGGCAGTGGTAACTAATTACATGACAATTATTAATAAACACAAATAATCATAACTTAATAATAATAATAATAATAATAATAATAATAACAGCAGGGAGCATCTTAAATTAAATGAAGCACGATCACTTAAAATAACATTTAAAGTAAATCTAATTTGTATCTTAACCCTAAGTTCGAACTAAAACCCACGAGTATGATATGTTCATATCTGCACAAGTACCTTTCAGCACTACACTCATTTCGCTGTCAACTCACTCACTGCACTGGAACTACGACACATTTCACTGATACTATCCTGATTTCACTAACACTTCAAAAACATTTCACTGTTCAAATACTTTGCACTGCCACTATAAACTATCAAACTTCACTCACAGAAACACAGTTCACTGACACAACACACTTCACACTTCACTGACACAACACTTCAAATAACAAAACATCAATTACACCCTTTAAACAGTGTGTATAATATACTACCATCTATTACTAAAGTCCTTAAGTCTATTTTTAAATACATTTTTGGTTATTGGTAAAGCCTTTAGTAAGTCTGCAGGTAAAGCATTTCAGTCCCTGATAGTACGATTGAAAAAAGGTTTAAGATTAAGATTACAAAGATTTTTATTGCAAGCAAAAATTACATAAAATAACAAGGATTTTACAATACTATTGTAATACTCGTATATGAATATTCTTCAATATTCGAAATTGATTACCAGTCTCATATTACAATTATTGTATAAATACAAGGTTACAGGAGAATGGAGAAAGTTACACAACACAGAACTACACGCATTACATTCTTCACCTGACATAATTAGGAACATTAAATGCAGACATTTGAGATGGGCAGGGCATGTAGAACGTATGGGTGAATCCATAAATGCGTATGGAGTGTTAGTTGGAAGACCAGAGGGAATAATATCTTTGGGGAAGCCGAGACGTAGATGGAAGGATAACATTAAAATGAATTTGAGGGAGGTGGGATATGATGATAGAGACTGGATTAATCTTGCTCAGGATGGGGATCGATGGCAGGCTTATGTGAGGGCGGCAATGAACCTCCGGGTTCCTTAAAAGCCAGTAAATAAGTAAATTCTGTGGTGTTCGGGTAAAGGGGTATGTCATTTTTTTGTCCAGGAGAAATTTTGTTTCCCAGATGAACACACAAGTTAAATTATACAAGTGGGTGTGCAAAAATCAAAGAATACCAACAGTTGATGTGTTTTATTTGTGTAGAAAATTATTTGTAATAAGGGTTCCAAGTTTAATTTTCATTTATCTCCGAACTCATTTTTGTGACTTATCTCTCTTTACCCAAACACCACAGAATTCATCTTTAGTTAAGTACAGTACAAATTAGGTTTTATTGTGGGTACATTAACGGGGACATCGGTGGATTTTTCGTTGAGTGAAATCTAGCTCGCCCAAATGTAGCAAGACTTTCGATTTAGCCGTAACAAATATCATAAGATTTGTAGCGGGTCGAATTCAGCACCGCTTGATGAGAAGCCTTCAATTAAGAAAACTGCGGCTTTTTAAATAGTTGCTGCTAACCACTCCTATGATAAGCGTGGGGGAGTGGATGTCCGTGAAACTTGGAGTAGTCCGTCCGGAAGAGGGCGTCCCGTGTCGAGTTTCAGAAGAGACCCAACTTTTTTAATATCGCAGTAAAGAGAAGGAAGATGAATGGCGGCGGGGCGTGTAACCGTGTTCCACGGCTTAACATACACGTTTAGGAAAACTCTGGGAGACAATATATTTATTGCCAGACAGGAGATCCGTCATTTCAACTGGGACACGAGGCGAAGAGATAAAGTTCCAGTTTTATCCGAAGTATAAAGACAGGGCACAGTTATCTTGCAGAACATCATATTCCGTTATTTTCATGGGAAGATAAGTTTTAGCGTCTCTGACAACAGGAAGATGACAGGATGTTAATCGAATCCCAATGCTGTTCGTGATTGCTATTGTGAGCATGGCTGGGATTGTGAAGATATTTGGGCTTTCAAATAAAACTAGTGGCTTGTGCAGCAAATGCTGAAAACTAAGTTAATTAGACGATCAAATAAACATTTTTCAGATTTATTTTCAACTAGCCGTACCCGTGCGCTCCGCTGCACCCGTTAGAAATAAATATAAAGTAATATATTACATAATTAAAATAGGACATTTGATTCAGGAAACATTCCTGTTTGATAGAAGAATAAATCGTTTAATATGTTACTTAATTTAAATTGTAGCCTATTTAATAAAATTAAAATGCGATCATTTTGGTCCAGAGACCACTCATTTGGTGCAATGACAATTCCTTTAACATGTTTCTTATTTGTTATTACATGCAACCATAGTTTAATGAAAATTGACATCATTTAGATTTATTGTGTAAACTTTATATTACTTGCTATATGTTTCCATTGAATTATGGTAATAACTTAATTTTAACCCTTGTTTTCTACATATTCAGTAAATGGCGCTTGGCCCAATATGGTTCTGAACCCTTCAAATAACTTAAATAGTGATACAGCATAATTATATAGTAATATGTAATTATATTTTTTTCTTTTGAAAATGTAAGAATTCACGATCTCCTATGTACCATTGCCATGGAATGAATAAAAGTGTTTTTTTCTTCCTACTCAAAAATGTTATATTTTGCACATAGGAGTTATTGCAGGACCAACAATGCTATAATCTGAGGCGGCGGTGAAAATGTATTATATTGTTGTTTTAAAAGTCTTGTATATCCTTTAATCGATATTACTTCATACAAACACAGAAACATTCTCTGTAGGCTAGGTTTAATAGCTTTCGTTTGTTGTTGTCCAAGGCCCCATATAGACGAAGTCATTTGTTTTTTATTTCATTACAGCGCCTTAGATGGCGTTATATAAATTTTAAAACTCATTTATCTCATTAAATATCAGTCCTATCAAAATTTTGTATAGAATAAAACTTATCGGAAATAATAATAAAAAAAGTTTTGTTATGTAACATTTTTCACGAAAATTAATAATAAGGGAGATATTTCGATTTATTTAATTCAAGCCCCCTTATAACCCCCCTTTTAAATAAAGTATTTTGAATGCCATATAGCCTAAAATCTAAGTTACAACGAACTTAATTTATATTCCAATTTTCATATAAATCAGTTCAACCATTATCGCGTGAAAAGATAACAAACATCCAGACAGACATACAAACAAAAATGTCAAAAAAGCGATTTTCAGTTTCAGGATGGTTAATTTTACATGTTAACACCAATTAGTCCACACCTGTGGAGTAACGGTTAGCGCGTCTACCCGCGAAACCAGGTGGCCTGGGTTCGATTCCCGTTCGGGGCAAGTTACCTGGTTGAGGTTTTTTCCGGGGTTTTCCCTCAACCCAATATGAGCAAATGCTGGGTAACTTTCGGTGTTGGACCCCGGACTCATTTCACCGGCATTATCACCTTCATCTCATTCAGACGCTAGATAACCTAAGATGTTGATAAAGCGTCGTAAAATAACCTACTAAAATAAAAAATAAAAAAAAACACCAATTATTTTTGGAAAATCGAAAATTACCAGAAAAAGTTTGGCTACAGATTTATTATTAGTATAGATGAAGAATACCAGACATTCTGAAAGTTATTTACCTCCGTAATAATGAAACATACTCCCTCTGAATGGTTTTTATGCCAAATACTTTTCTTGAACCTATCCACCTTCAGTTTTTGAGTTTCAACGCGAAAACGTAAGTGACAATGTCAGGGCGAACAGTGGGTTTCTCATGTGGGAGTAAAACATAGCTATTTCAGGTCATTGTGGATAATAGGCGAAAGTTAAAAAAATGTCAAGTTTGCTATGCTTTCGAACAATAGACATAGCATCTTGGTATAGCTGCTGCATGGAGAGCTTGAAATGTAGAGGGTAAAGTCATTTTATCCTGCTAAGAGATCTTGCTGAAATGATCGAGAGAGTACAAAATTTTGTAGGCCTCTTATTTTATAAGTAAGTAATAACGTCTTTCTTAGGAACTGTAATTTTGGCGCTTTCTCGAGCCGGTACTGAAGAGAATGACGCATATAAATATCTACACCACAGCGCCATTAAGTATGTGAAAAAGATCCAACCCCACTTGATTAATAACTATAAAAATATTTGATTTTTAATAACAATTTTATTATCTTACGCAAGTTTTGTAGTTTTATATATAATACACAGCCGCCACTCAGTAAATTATAGAAATGAAGATCTAATTTAAGATATTCTCTACATCTACTCACATAACCCCAAAACGTTTCACTTTCAGATCATTAGTATAGCATTAATATGTAATTAATAAAAAATAGCCGCATCATGGCATTAACTATAATGAAATTTCATTCCTAATGGTAATGATGCCATCAAACCACATCAAGTTTTGTAGATTTTAATATCCAATTCACAGCTGCACTCAAAAAAACACACAGCAGAATCAGACCTGTATATTATTTTAGTAAGTCTTGAAGTTTTTAATAACCAATTGAATTTGAACTCTAAATATGTGAGCAAATCGTGCAGGTCATAGCCTTCGTGTAATGGCCTATTGTTTATTGTAGTGTGTGTTTTGTTTTATTCTGAAATGCAATTAGTTCTCAAAACTGACGAGAGATGGATTTTGGAAAATATGAAAATAATGTAGGAAAATTGATATTTCACTGAAAAATACTATTTTTCTGAAAAACTTCAGGTGCCAAGCTTCATTAAAATCCGTTCAGCCGTTTTCCCGTAATTTCCATTACCAGTTCAAATTATCTATATTTTATATATATATACAGTATATAAATTATCTATATTTTATATATACAGTATATAAATTATCTATATTTTATATATATATATATATATATACAGTATATGAAATTTGAACTGGTAATGGAAATTACAGGAGAACGGCTGGACGGATTTTAATAAATGACCCGTCATTTTGAAGCTTGGAACTCAAAGTTTTTTCAGAAAAATAATAGTTTTCAGTGAAATTTCAATTTTTCAACATAATTTTTCTATTTTCCAAAATCCATCTGTCGTCAGTTTTGAGAACTAGCTAATTGCATTTCAGAATAAAACAAAACACACACCACAGTAAACAATATTACACGAAGGCCATGATCTGCAAGAACGCTGACATATTTAGAGCTCAAATTACATTAGTTATTAAAAACTTAACTTACTAAAAATAATTTACAAGTTCCATACTGTGGTGTGTAATTTTTTGGGTACAGCTGTGTATTGGATATCAAAACCTACAAAACTTGAGGTGGTTTGATGACATTATTACCATTAGAAATGAAATATTATTGTAGTTAATGCCATGATGTGACTATTTTTCATTAATTATACATATTAATGCTATATTGATGATATGAAAGTGAAACGTTTTGGGGTTACGAATAATTAAAATTTGTTTGAAGAAACGTTTCGATTATCCAACTAAATTAATTTATTCT
This sequence comes from Periplaneta americana, assembly GCF_040183065.1. Classification (NCBI taxonomy): domain Eukaryota; kingdom Metazoa; phylum Arthropoda; class Insecta; order Blattodea; family Blattidae; genus Periplaneta; species Periplaneta americana. The sequence continues at coordinate 159,710,826 of NC_091128.1, read as the reverse complement.
GAATTTAATGTATTTAATATTGAACAAATTTATAAGTATACGCTGTTAAAATTTTATCATAAAAATCGTAATAAGTTTGTATTACAGACACACAATTATGACACAAGACGAAGTATTAATTCAACATTAGTAGAACCTAAATGTCTCGCATCTGCTGGTCTAAAGCATAGCATAAATTTTGGCCCTCGGTTGTACAATGCTTTAACTAAATTACACCCAGGACTTCTAACAAGTAACCCACTAACATATAACAAGAAAATTAGAAACGTATTAATATCTTCAATTTGATTAAATAAATTTATAGCCTATGTGTATGAATTAATCAACCTATATTATATTTGTATTCTATAATTTTGAAATATATATTAGTCCTACTTTTCAAGTGCGATATTATTCTTCTCTAGTGTTAATATTATATTATATAATTCCATTGACGCTGTAATTATATTTTAGTTCCTATTTTATTTTACTTATTTATTTTTATTATTATTTTTTATTTTAATATTATATCTGAACTGCGACCGAGCACGAGCGCTGCTCATTCGGTCTCAAATTTTGTTAATACTACTGTATCTTCTTTTTATATTGCTTGTATTATTTTATTTCTATTTCTCTTGTTTGTTTTGTAATTATATTCTTTATTCTGTATATTTAAATTTAAATAAATAAATAAATTATATAAGTAGATGCAGAGAATATCTTAAATTAGATTTTGATTTCTGTATTTTACTGAGTGGCTGCTATTATAGTATGTGTTACTGAAGGCTATAAAACTTAGGTAAGATAATAATATTATTAAAAATAAAATATTTGTATAATTATTAATCAAGTGGGGTTGGGTCTTTTTCATATATTTAATGGCGGTGTGGTGTAGATATTTATATGCGTGGTTCTCTTCAGTATTGGCTCGAGAGAGGGTATCTTTCATTATTATGGAAGCAAATAACTTTCAGAATGTCTGGTATTCTTCATTGAAAATAAATCTGAAAAATGTTTATTTGAACGTCTAATGAACTTAGTTTGCAGCATTTGCTGCACAAGCCACTAGTATGTATATATATATATATATATATATATATATATATATATATATATATATACAGCATGAATCTAGCCTTCCTTTTCACTTAAGTTAAACCAAAATCATTCTCCTTTCTCTTAAATTTTGTAATGAGGACATTAACAAAATCTGTCTAATGGTATTGAGAGATTCATTATCCATTTTACACAGTCACTTGTATAACACTATGTAATATTATTTTTCTACTTAATTTCATTATTCTTAATTGTACTTTCGTCTCATGTTTCTCCGAAATCAAATTGTACTTTATTTTTAAATGTATCATTGTTCTGCATTCTCTCCGCATATCATATTGTATTTTTATTTTTAATTTAACCTCTGCTTTGTATTCTGGATCCTAGTGGTCAGCCGTAGATGTCGGCCAGATGTCCCAAATTGTGGAATTTGTGGTATTTTGTGGTTATTGACATATTTCGCACAATGATCCAAATATGACGTCATTTTTCGAGTTTACTTTGCTTAAATTTGATAGTTGATTTATCTAGAAGGGTAAATGTGACAAAGAAAATAATTGTGTATAATTTCGCGCGTATATCTATTACAAAAAAATATGGTTCCTATTCATTATGTGATCTGTGTTAAGTAAAAGTGTAAAATATCTCTTTGTCTGAGCGAGATGTTTTCTCTTGCAGGCTACCTGCCTCACTATCTCATGGTGACAAACCTAGCATCCCTGTGTGCCGGATGGAGCTAATGTAAGTAACAATTTGCATAACATTTAATTTGTTCAGTTAAAACATTTCGCTGGCTGCAATGTTGAGTCTGGTCTTATGTTTGTTGGAAATACTAAAAATGCTGGTTTGGGATGCACCGTTGTTTGTGTAGCAAGCTTAAATTCGTTTATATCTTCACGCTCTTTTAATTTGAACCACAAGAATACGTCACACTTTCATAAATTCTAGTATAATTATTGTTTTTAATTTGAACCAGGAAGGCAGAAAATAAGAAAGACTGGAGAAAGCTAGATTTCAAGTGAAAGACCTGCCCTTGGGGAGAACACTAAATGAATGAATGAAAGAATGAATGAATGAATTTGAACCAGAATATTTCGTCACGTTTTTATAAATTCTAGTATAAATATTGTTTTTAATTTGAATCAGAAGAATTTGTCACATTTTCATAAATTTTTAGTATAATTATTGTTTCTAATTTGAACCAGAAGAATTCGTCAAATTTTTATAAATTCTAATATAATTATTGTCTTTTAATTTGAACCAGAAGAATACGTCACACTTTCATAAATTCTAGTATAATAATTACTGTTTTTAATTTGAACCAGGAAGGCAGAAAATAAGAAAGACTGGAGAAAGCTAGGTTTCAAGTGAAAGACCTGCCCTTGGGCAGATCACTAAATGAATGAATGATTTTGAACCAGAATATTTCGTCACGTTTTTATAAATTCTAGTATAATTATTGTTTTTAATTTGAACCACAAGAATTCGTCACTTTTTCATAAATTCTAATATAATTATGGCCTTTTAATTTGAACCAGAAGAACACGTCACACTTTCATAAATTCTAGTATAATTATTGTTTTTAATTTGAACCAGGAAGGCAGAAAATAAGAAAGACTGGAGAAAGCTAGGTTTCAAGTGAAAGACCTGCCCTTGGCCAGAACACTAAATGAATGAATGAATTTTAACCAGAATATTTCGTCACGTTTTTATAAATTCTAGTATAAATATTGTTTTTAATTTCAACCAGAAGAATTCGTCACATTTTCATAAATTCTATTAGAATTGTTTTTAATTTCAACCAGAAGAATTCGTCACATTTTTGTAAATTCTAATATAATTATTGTCTTTTAATTTGAACCAGAAGAATACGTCACATTTTCACAAATGCTGGAATATTTATTGTTTTTAATTTGAACCAAGAAGGCAGAAAATAAGAAAGACTGGAGAAAGCTAGGTTTCAAGTGAAAGACCTGCCCTTGGGCAGAACACTAAATGAATGAATGATTTTGAACCAGAATATTTCGTCACGTTTTTATAAATTCTAGTATAAATATTGCTTTTAATTTGAACTAGAAGAATTCGTCACATTTTTATAAATTCTAGTACAATTATTGTTTTAATTTGAATCAGAAGAATTCGTCACATTTTTATAAATTCTAATATAATTATTGTCTTTTAATTTGAACCAGAAGAATACGTCACACTTTCATAAATTCTAGTATAATTATTGTTTTTAATTTGAACCAGGAAGGCAGAAATAAGAAAGACTGGAGAAAGCTAGGTTTAAAGTGAAAGACCTGCCCTTGGGCAGATCACTAAATGAATGAATGATTTTTTACCAGAATATTTCGTCACGTTTTTATAAGTTCAAGTATAAATATTGTTTTTAATTTGAACCAGAAGAATTCGTCACATTGTCGTAAATTTTAGTATAATTTTTTATTTTTAGTTTGAACCACAAGATTTCGTCACAGTTTTATAAATTCTCGTATAATTATTTTATTTTATTGTGAACTATTTCTTAAATTCTCGTTTAATTTTATTATTGTCGTTTAATGTACACCAGAAGAAACGTCACATTTTCTTAAATTCATATATAACAAACTATATTTCAATGTAAATCAGAATTTGTCACATTTTCTTAAATTCTTATCGTACAATTGAAGGGCTCAGAGCCAAAGACGACCAACCCACAATTTTGTATTGTTCATTATTAAGCCTTTTTTCAAAACTATACATTGTTGTTATAGATTTATGATATTTTTTTGTATTTATTCAATGTATACCAATTAAATAAATTGTGAAAACAATCATTTTTGTCAGGATCCTCTTAATATCAACTCTTATTTACTCATTTTATAATTGTGGGTTAGTCGCCTTTGACTCTGAGTCCTTCAATTATTGTATTTAATGCAAACCAAAAGAAATCGTCATATTTCCTTAAATTTAAATATGATGCGAACCAGAAAAAATCCTTAGATTGTCTTAAATTCTCGTATAATTGTTGTATTTTAATTTGAAGCAGGAGAACTCGTCACATTTTCTTAAATGCTCGTACAACCCTCTCATAACGGTGAGCAACATCGTCACAGCACGCCCCTGCGTGTCACGTCAGGCAGCTCAGTGGCTTGATTAAAGCTCTCGCACATGATTTGTGCTGCAGGCAGAGCGCACTGACAAATGAGGATCGCTTCTCGCACAATAATCTCTCCGTCAACGCAATTCAAATTATCGGGACGAGCTTCGCGTCTCAGGTAGCAAAGCCTGACTTACGCCCTTTCCTCTCGGAGGCGTCAGCCCCATAACTTCATCTTATGCAGAGCGTGCTGCCACCTGGGAACTAACTTGCGAGACAAATGAGTGTCGTGTAAGAAGTAATGGTCTCTGGAACGATGTGCGCCTTAATGGCTGAAGCCTGCTTTACATGATAAGTTCACACGAAACGCTCGCTTTGTAGTTTCAGGCTGTCATGTCTATACAGTAACTTCACTTAATTCCTTTCTGGTTTAATATGTGCTCGTACGAGTATTACAAATTATAGACAAATAGTTATTTTACTTGCTTACTTACAAATGGCTTTAAAGGAACCCGAAAGTTCATTGCAGCCCTCACATAAGACCGCCATTGGTCCCTAACCTGAGCAAGATTTATCCAGTCTCTATCATCATATCCCACCTCCCACAAATCCATTTTAATATTATCCTCCCATCTACGTCTCGGCCTCCCCAAAGGTCTATTTCCCTCCGGTCTCCCAACTAACACTCTATATGCATTTCGCCCATACGTGCTACATGCCCTGCCCATCTCAAACGTCTGTATTTAATGTTCCTAATTATGTCAGGTGAAGAATACAATGCGTGCAGTTCTGCGTTGTGTAACTTTCTCCATTCTCCTGTAACTTCATCCCTCTTAGCCCCAGATATTTTCCTAAGAACCTTATTCTCAAACACCCTTAATCTCTATTCCTCAGAGTGAGAATCCAAGTTTCACAACCATACAGAACAACCGGTAATATAACTGTTTTATAAATTCTAACTTTCAGATTTTTTGACGGAAGATTAGATGACAAAAGCTTCTCAACCGAATAATAACAGGCATTTCCCATATTTAGTTTGTGTTTAATTTCCTCCCGAGTATCATTTATATTTGTTACTGTTGCTCTAAAATATTTGAATTTTTCCACCTCTTCGAAGAATAAATCTCCAATTTTTATATTTCCATTTCGTACAATATTCTTGTCACGAGACATAATCATATACTTTGTCTTTTCGGGATTTACTTCCAAACCTATCGCTTTACTTGCTTCAAGTAAAATTTCCGTGTTTTCCCTAATCGTTTGTGGATTTTCTCCTCACATATTCACGTCATCCGCATAGACAAGCAGCTGATGTAACCCGTTCAATTCCATACCCTGTCTATTATCCTGAACTTTCCTAATGGCATATTCTAGAGCGGAGTTAAAAAGTAAAGGTGATAGTGTATCTCCTTACTTTAGCCCGCAGTGAATTCGGAAAGCATCGGATGGAAATTGGCCTATACGGACTCTGCTGTAAGTTTTACTGAGACACATTTTGGTTAATCGAACTAGTTTCTTTGGAATACCGAATTCAATATGGATATCATAATAATACTTCTCTCTTAACTGAGTCATATGCCTTTTTGAAATCTATGAATAACCATTTCACGATTTACGGAATGAAATGATTGTGTGAAAAATTGATGTTAGAAAATTTATAGAAATTATATTTCTTAGCATTTATGATATCGAAAGAGCACTCTTTACATGAAACCCCCATGTTCGAAGTACAAGAGAGAAAAAATTGTAACGTTATGACATGAAAAATCTACTCTTGACATGCAAATAATACGAAGACCATGGTCATAGGAAGAAAAATAAAGAAGGTAAACTTGCGAATTCTAAATGAGGTAGTAGAGCAAGTGGACAGCTTCAAATACTTGGGATGTACTATAAGCAGTAACATGAGCTGCTGCCAGGAAGTCAAAAGGAGGATAGCAATGACAAAGGAAGCTTTTAAGGGTTAGGTACAGCTTTCAGCGTAAAATTTTGGAAATATTCAACATTGTTTTCCTCCATTACTGTATCTTGTACAATAATGAAAATTAGTATAATATGTAAAACACTGTCCTTCTGCTATATGAAAAAAATATTTTTACGATTAAAAAAATTATTTACATTCTTTTTTTCAAAATTCATTTCACTGTGCAGTGATGAAGCGTTTCCCACATAACTCAAAAACTATCCAACATTCTGTGATGAAATTTTTTGTGTGTATTTATGCATGCCATATCTGCAATATGATGCAAGATCACTTCTCTACCTTTGATAGATAAAATAAATTTATTTTACAAAATGGTCAAATATCAGTATTGTCTTCTAACACAAAAAAAATATTTATTAAAGAATGTAGTTGATATTGTAAATATGAGTTTCAGAATTAAAATAAAAGAGAGAGAACATGAAAAATTTAACAAGTTTATGAGTTATGAGGGAAACGCTCCATCACTGCAGAGTAAACTGCCACCATTTTGAATTTTGAAAAAAAAAATTCAATCGTAAAAAAATATATATATTTTTCATATAGCAGAAGGACAGTGTTTTACACATATCAATTTTCATTATTGTACAAGATACAGTAATGGAGGAAAAAAATGTTTAATATTTCCAAAAATATTTTACTGCTGTAAACTGTACCTAACCCCTTGTTAGAGAAAGGAGCATCTTCTGCGGACCTCTGGAAAAAGAGCTAAGGAAGAGACTAGTGAAGTGCTTTGTATGGAGTATGGCATTGTATGGGGCAGAAACATGGACGTTACTATGAAGTGAAGAGAAGCGACTAGAAGCATTTGAAATGTGGATATGGAGAAGAATGGAGTGTGTGAAATGGACAGAGTAAGAAATGAAGCTGTGTTGGAAAGAGTAGGTGAAGAAAGAATGATACTGAAACTGATCAGAAAGAGGAAAAGAAATTGGCTGGGTCACTGGCTGAGAAGAAACTGCCTGCTAAAGGATGCACTGGAAGGAATGGTGAACGGGAGAAGAGTTCGGGGCAGAAGAAGATATCAGATGATAGACGACATTAAGATAAATGGATCATATGAGGAGACTAAGAGGAAGGCAGAAAATGGGAAAGATTGGAGAATGCTGGGTTTGCAGTGAAAGACCTGCTCTTGGGCATAAAACTGAGAATGAATGAATTAAAGTCATTTCATATGCACCCAAATAACATGGATCTCCTTCTATGAAATGTAGACGTTCTTCATAATCTCAAAAAGTAAAATATTAGACAACGAAAATCTGTAATCTGTGCGTTTTCTCTTTGTGATCGTGTGAAGGGGGCGAGCGCCCCTGGTTCCTAATCTCTTCACAGATTTGCACGTCACGTTTCAGTCCCAGCCGTATGATACGACTCGGGGAGAGGGCGCCCAGAAATCGCGACCTTTCCACAAACCACACTTGACGAGAGTGGAAGGGAACTGCATCCACCACGGTACATTGGCTAAGAAATACAGAAAGTAACTTCAAAGATCATGGTGCAATTAAAAAAAACAGTACTTGAACATAACGTCATCTATAATAATAATAAATCTGTAGCCGAAATTTTTCTGGTAATTTTCGATTTTCCAAAAATAATTGGTCCTAACATATATAATTAACCACCCTGAAACCGAAAATCGCTTTTTTGAAATTTTTGTTTGTACGTCTGTCTGTCTGTCTGTCTGTATGTTTGTTACCTTTTCACGCGATAATAGCTGAACGGATTTCGATGAAAATTGGTATATAAATTAAGTTCGTTGTAACTTAGATTTTAGGCTATATGGCATTCAAAATACATTATTTAAAAGGCGGGTTATAAGGGGGCCTGAATTAAATAAATCGAAATATCTCGCTTATTATTGATTTTTGTGAAAAATATTACATAACAAAAGTTTCTTTAAAAATAATTTTCGATAAGTTTTATTCCATGAAAAATTTTGTTAGGACTGATATTTAATGAGATAAATGAGTTTTAAAATTAAAATAACTGCCATCTGAGGCCGTGTAATGAATTAAAAAACAAATGACTTCGTCTATAAGGGGCCTTGGACAGCAACAATCGAAAGCTATGAAAGATAGCCTACAGAGAATGTTTCTGTGTTTGTATGAAGTAATATCGGAAGCTAAATTAACCGATTTGTATAATTAATTATTATTTCACCATTGTAAAGTGTAGTTTCTCTAGATGGACATAATGCTATAGTGTTATTACAGTAACTTCTGATATAATATAATATAATATGTAATGTAATATTATATAATATAATTTAAGTTATTTGAAGGGTTCACAACCATAGTGGGCCAAGCGCCATTTACTTAATACGTAGAAAACAAGGGTTAAAATTAATTTATTACCATAATTCAATGGAAAAATATAACAAGTAAAATAAAATATACACATTAAATCTAAATTATGTCAATCTTCATTAAACTATGATTGCATGTAATAAAAATTAAGAAACATGTTAATGATCGCATTTTAATTATTTGGATGCAATTTAAATTAAGTAATATATTAAACGATTTATCCTTCTATCAAACACGAATGTTCCCTGGATCAAACGTCCTATTTTAATTATGTAATTACTTTATATTTATTTTTAACGGGTGCAGCGGAGCGCACGGGTACGACTAGTAATTAATATAATACAATGACAATTCTTTTCATCTTCACAACACGAATAAAATAATTATGTAATAATAATAATAATAATAATAATAATAATAATAATGATGATAATAATAGTAATGATAGTCATACCTAAATTAAATTAAATTATTAAACTCGATCACGATTATAATTTCAATTTGACTGCGCCCGTAAGAAATCGTTTAGCCTTTTCTTGAAAGTGGTTATTGTCTGGCAGCCCCTAATCTTCTGAGGTAGATAATTCCATTCACGGGGGACTGAGACAGTAAAAGATGATGAATAGTGGGATGTTCCATGGGCAGGAATTGCTAGGATTTGGCTGTCCTGTGACCTGGTGTTTAGATTGTGATTAGAGGATAAGTAGTTAAACCGGGAACGAAGATAATTTGGAGTAGAAGTGTGGAGAACTAGAAACAGAAGAGAGGGCGAATGAAATGTTCTACGGTTACTAAGTTGCAGCCAGGGTAAAGATTTGAACGAGGGTGTAATGTGGTCAAATTTGTGAGCATTATATGGGGAGATTAAGAAGAAAGCAAGAAATTGGGAAGAATGGGAAATGCTGGGTTAGCAGTTAAAGACCTGCCCTTGGGCAGAACACTGTGCATACATACATTTTTTTATGAAAATATATAGCAAGTAATATAAAGTATACACATTAAAAGTAAGTGATATGTCAATCTTCGTTAAACTATGGTATTCACTTAACTTTAACCCTTGTTTTCTCCGTTTTTAATGAATGGCGCTTGGCCCACTATTGGTCTTAACCCTTCATATGAAACAGTTCATAGCGTGTTTTAGGAAAGCCATTGATTTAATTCCCAATATGCTCAGTCAACTTAAAAGAGCAGTGTATTATGATAATAAATGATTGAAGGAATTTTAGTTTTGTCTTTTAGATGTGCAGAAATTTGATCCGAACAAATGTAACTTTTTGGTCTGAGATTTGTACATTGCGATACAAATGTGGTGCGCGCATTGTAACAAAATACAGAAAACAGTTAAAAAAAAAAAAGAGACAAAACCGAGTTTTTTCAGTTTCCGAGATTCTGTTACGCTTGTGTATTGCATACTATTTTTTGGTCGATCGTCATGTAAATAAATTTGTTTTTAATTTTGAATAGTGCATAAATTTGCTTGATAAACAAAAATTTCTCCTGTATGAAAGTCTTGAACGTCGTTGCCAAGGCAGTATCTATGTTATTTTGTTTCAGTGTAAACAGTCATTGTTGTTTCTGGAAATAAAATCTGTATTAATTTAATCAATACTGTATATTATGAGTTCAAAATTAGACGTTTTGTAATAATTTAATGATTATGGCAAAAGAATTGATTGAGGATTAAGTGGATGAAGAGATTGAAGAAGCATAAAGGATCGATTGCGCGGGAAAGTAAAAAAGAAGATATGAAAATGTGTATTTTTCTAAATAAAGAGTCCATTTGTTTCTACTTAGAGCACACTAGTGCAATAAGTAGTTAACTTATAACAGCAATGTGATATCTTTTGTTTGCATAGCAACCAGAGAACGTGCTTACGAACCAATTAAACAACAATTGTAAGTAGGGGGAAAAAAAAGAATGACGTCCAAAAAGAATTTTACAATGTTATATTTCTTCGGATCAAATTTCTGCTCATTTAAAGGACAAAACTAAAATTCTTTCAATTTTATCACTTATCATAATACTCTGTTCTCTTAAGTTGACTGGACATATTAGGAATTGAAATAATAGCTTTTTCAAAACACACTATGAAGTGTCTCATATAAAACAATTTTTATCTCGAAAACAAAACAAAAACGAGCAAAATTGCATTGTGTGTGGCGTAGGGGTAAGATGTCTGTTTTCCATGCCATAGGTTGTGAGTTCGCTTACCCGTATAGTAAAATTATTTTTTTAAATTTTACTTCTTAATCGGTTTATTTTAAATGTTCATTAACATTTACTAATAACCGAGACCTGCCCTATATTAACAAAAATAATAGTTGTTCACTTCCTCATAAACCGGAAGCACATTAAATAAATAAATAAATAAATAAATAAATAAATAAATAAGTAATTAAGTAAATAAATAAATAAAAGGATAGATAGATAATAAATAAATAAATAAATAAATAAATAAATAAATAAATAAATAAAAGAATAGATGGATAGATAAACAAATAAACAAAAAAATAATTGGATAGATGGATAGATAAATAAACAAAAATAAATAAATAAATAAATAAATAAATAAATAAAAGGATAGGTGGATAAATACATAGATAAATAAATAAACAATAAATAAATAAAAAGAGGATACATAGATGGATAGATAAATAAATAAATAAATAGATAAATAAAAGGATAGGTAGATAGATAAATACATAGATAGATAGATAAATAAATAAATAAATAAATAAATAAATAATTATGTAAAAGAATAGATGGATAGATAAATAAATAAATAAATAAATAAATAAATAAATAAATAAAAGGCATAGATGGAGAGATAAATAAATAATTAAATAAATAAATAAATAAATAAATAAATAAATAAATAAATAAAAGGAATAGATGGAGAGATAAATAAATAATTAAATAAATAAATAAATAAATAAATAAATAAATAAATAAAAGGATAGGTAGATAGATAAATACATAGATAAATAAATAAACAATAAATAAATAAAAAAGGATACATAGATGGATATATAAATACATAGATAAATAAATAAATAAATAAAAGGATAGATGGAGAGATAAATAGATAAATAAATAAACAAAAATAAATAAATAAATAAATAAAAGGATAGATGGATAGATAAATACATAGATAAATAAATAAACAATAAATAAATAAATAAAAGAATAGTTGGATAGATAAATAAATAAATAAATAAAAGGAATAGATGGAGAGAAATAAATAAGTAAATAAATAAATAAATAAATAAATAAATAAATAAATAAATAAAATATACTGTAAGATTTGTCGTGTCTGACTTTTGTCCCAATCTTGTCATTCAGTTTTAATTGTAAATACACGTCAATTTTGAAACACTCTGTATATTGTTTCTAAACGTTTCAAATGCACAGCATTGTATTATTGAAAGTTGTATTGTAGGATCAATGTACAGCCATATGTATTATATTTTTGTGAATATCTGCTTTCTGAATGAATGAATGAATGAATGAATGAATGAATGAATGAATGAGGGGGGAGTGGGAGGAGAAGCTTTAAAGGTACGTAAAAACACATCCTTACAAGGGGGAAGTTGGGGCTGTGAAAAACTGAATATGTGAGCTCCAAGCCTCTTGGCCACTTGTCTCACTTCGGGTTTCGCCGCCCCACTGAAGGAGCGCTAGAAATTTCCAGTGGGTAAGCCGAAAATGGACGTAACTGATTAGCTACAACATACGGGGGGGGAGGAGGGGCAGAAGTACAGCGGCCTGATCCGGAGGAGAGACGCGATGGTACCAACTAGGAGGAGGAGTCTAGGCACGAAACGGTAATAGCCAGTTTGGCTGTTTGAAGATTCGAACGCGTAGGGATTAATCTTAACGGCAATAGCCAATTGCTCTTTGATGATTTTTCTCAGATCAGGAGACCAGCCAATTGGCTCTTTGATGACTCCAGGGACGGTTGAATTCTGTTAGGGCCCGAGTTCGATGTGAATAATCATTAATTTTGAGCCGTCACCAATGTCTGGGGAAGTGAATGCAGGTTCGTGGCCCATTTCTTTTAGGGCTCATCCCGACATTTGTCTTAACGCCTTAGGAAAACCACGGAAAAACCTTAGGCAGGATGAGCTTTCTGAATAGGAGATGACGTATATTATCACATTCAGAGCATATGTGTCATTTGCATGACACCGTTTGTTGTTGGGTTGCACATCCGTGGCTGATAGATTGTTGGCTCATAATTGCATATTACGTTGCTAATAAACCGTCTCATCGGAATACGCTCGTACCTGTAAGAAGAGAAAGAAACGAAACAAAAGAAGGTGTAATGTTGGGAGCGGACCGCGCAGAAAACCCACGTAACAATAGGCGGGCGGCAGGGCGTGCCGATCGATGGCGCGGCGCGCAGGTCCGAGTGGTCCGCGGCTGCAGCCGGCGCCAAGATCCTCAGTTGGCCGGAGTGTTGCGGGGCGCCTACATCGCGGGCGTAGGGTCTCTTCGGAACCTCTCGGTGAGTACAACGTCTATTTTACAGGGTGCATAAAAACAGTTCTTCGAACCCTGGACCCGCTTTGTAGAGTGCGAAAATGGTGACAGTGACTCAGTTGATGTCGGTTCAATTGAGAGACCGTCGTTCGAATCCCCGACAGGACTTGTGACATTCGTAGATTTCGAACCGGCTGTGGAACAAGTTTAATCTTTTTAGATCGGCTGTACATGCTAATTAATTCTACCACTGGTCCAGTTTTGTAATAACATGTTGTGAAAGAAGAAAAACCTTGGTGAGAATTCAAAATTATCTGTATTTTACTCCACAAACAAGAATAAACATAATGAAACACAAAATTTTATGCACCCTGTGACAATAGTTTTGATTGGCTGATGCTATAGAAGAAAATACAATAACTTGGCGATAAATTCTTTCTACCTTCAGTCTTTTTTGTCGGCGATAGTCTTTTCGTTTCAGTATATACTGTCACATATGGAAGTAAGCTTTTTAAAAATCAGTGTTGCCAGGTGTAAGCAAAAATCTAGGGTGTAGGTGGATATCATACTAAAAACGCTAATGATCATAGGACAAAATTTTATAATTAAATTTGTCATTGTTAAAAGGCACTAAGTTATATCTTTTAGTATTGTGACAATCGAAGAAAATTGTTCTCCTAGTTTATAATTTTGAAGTTTATGTTTCTGTTTTGTTTACATATCAGTCACCAAGGTAATACTAAACTAGAAAATATAATTTGGTTTCTTCCATCCTCTATTAGGCCTAAACCCAGAAAAAAACTAAAAAAAAAAATGCATCAAAATGTCAATTTCGTCAAAAATTGACTTAGTGCCTTCTAACAATGAGCGATTCCATTTCAAATGTTTATTAATTTTTAATCGTTTAATAGCGTGGAGGTATTATTTACTTGGAATGGAGTGGGTGGTATTATAAACAGTTGAAAAAAGAATTTAATACTCTGAAGAGAAAGAGTTAAATGTTATATTATTTTATCGTTAAAATTATAATACTTGTAAAGACTCATTAATACTATCTTTCTTTTTGTATCTGTTATCTTAAATCGCTCTTAAAATTGAATTTCAGCGGCGAGTTAATTAATTTATAAAATCTTTATTCGTGATAAAAACATTCGAAACACATATTAGACATGATATTCTTTAAGCATGTGTAGCAATTTTAACAGATTCGTGCTTCAATTTTTCTAACGTTTCTTTTGTTTCTCCATAGAAACGTGAACGTTCAATTAACATTTTATTTACGTTAAGATACTTTTACTTACGAATTCTGTTATTTTATGCTCTTAAACCTATCTTTGGCTTTGTACTAAAATGTTATAAATTACTATTTGATTTCAGTCACTATTTAGTGCGGATTAAACGGGAAAATTGTCGTAAATGGCTGTCATATTAGTAGTTGTCCTGTGGTGAGTTCCCGGGAGCTTTTGTGTTGTGGCTTGCAGATGACACACTCCATTCTACTATATGACTACACATTGTTGGATTTCTATTATGAAGTCACTAGTAAAGTTGTTGTTTTCTCTACCCTGTAATGTCATATTGACTGTTATGTTAAACCTTTAGAAACATCAATGAAGAAACAAAGTTAACTGTATTTGTTTTTATGAAGGTTTTTACTAATTTTATGAGATTTTGTTACATAATGCCAAAGTTTATGAATTTCATAAAATATCGTAATGAGACACTTTATCACACTATAGTTGAAATTTAATTTATTTAATATACACATCAATTACAATTTTTTTTTTAATTTTTAAGAGAATATGTCGAAGTTATATTATATTTTAATATTCTCCTAGTTCGATTTTATATTTTTCTGTTATTTTTAAGTAAAATGATTGTTAGACTTCTATAACATAATATTATAAATCTCACAGATACATATGTTTGCCAAAAGACACATAATCGTTTAAAATCTTTTGCGCTATACACAGAAGGGGAAGGATGCAAGGCCTTTTTGGATATAAAAAATAAAGTAGAAATATCTTCATGTTCTATGGTATTTTAAAAACGTTTTGGGCACCATGTAAGTTGTTTATAAAGTAATAAAACAAAAATACATTACAGTTTGAATATAAATATTATAAATTTATCAACATTTATTATATTTAAACATTATGAACACTATATAAGTGATTCTAATTATAGAAACGAAAAATTTTATGACTGACGTCACGATGTCATGCTGTATTTCTTTAGGAAGTTAATATTTTTCACGCCATCTAACAAAAGTTCTCGACATAGTTCGTCATGCGCCTATGAATAAAACTGTGACGATATTTTAACCTAACTTAAAATTATCCATATTATGTGTAATTTGAAAGAAAGGGACTGTTGGAAGAAAAAGAAAAAAATATATATCCTTTAGTTTTTTCTTTATCCGCAACAAATGGCCGGGACATTGTTTCCTCAAAAGAATAGTAAGATGGTAGCATTCCCTGTGGTTTCAAAGAACTCAAGAATTCAGTTGGATAAAACATAGCCTGCCCACTATCTACAGCTGTATCGAGAAACTCATAACATGGTCCTAGACTGTGTAATAGCCATTCACTAAATGAATTTTCTATATTTTGCCTTTCAATCAACAATGTCACTTAATTTTGTGTTATTTCTTCCACGGTCCCCTGATGCTAAATGTAACAAATAAACAAGTGACTGTAGAAGAGGCTATTTTATTATACATATTACACATGAACGTTTCGTGGTTTTGTTTTATTTATTGAACATATGGAAACAATTCTTTGATAAAGCTAAGAAACCTATTTGCTGTTACTATACGAATGCATGCATACCATGAATTCCATGACAATACACAATTGAAATTATAATAGCAACACCATGATATAATTATTTTGAATCACCTAACCTAAAACATGTTGTCAAAGGTTCATGTATGACAAGTTGGCAATAATCAGTAGACAGTCTTCTTTTCTACAAGGCCTACTAATTCATTACACATGGCCAGCTACATGAAATTCCACTTTCAATTTTTTATATGTGAATTTCTTCTGGCAATGTTAATTCCTTATGTACTATAGTTTGAAATACACATGGTTTAAGAAATTATACTTAAAATGGTAGAAATTTAATTAAATATACGGGTTTTCTAAAGTGACATTTAGTAAAGGTAAATTTATCTGTTACAGTTGATACTGAGGAAACTGAATGCTATTTAAAATGTTAGAAATCTAATTGAATGTACAACTTTTTAAAGTAACATTTCGTGAAGGTAAATTTATCTGGTATAGTTGATGCTGAGGAAACTGATGTTGGTTATTTCTGAGTTTACTGATAATTATTAGTTTATGGAAATCCTCATTGAAATATGAGGACACAATAAGGTTTCCATTGCCTTCTATACACTTACGTAACTTGGCTGTACAAGAAAAAATTCGAGACATCAGCGACAAAACAGAAGTGATAATATGAAATCGACAATATTGCCAGCGTTGCCATATGTACGAGAATTTTCGTACTCGCCTAGAATTTTTTAAAATTTCGTACGATGTACGAGGGAAACGCACCGCGACCACCACCACCAACACCACCACCACAACCACCTCCACCACTACCACCACCACCACTATCACCACTACCACCACCACCACCACTACTACCACTACCACCACTACCACCACCACCAACACCACCACCACCAACACCACCACCACCACCACTACCACCACTACCATCACCACAACATCACTACCACCACCACCACCACTACCACCACTACCACCGCCACTACCACCACCACCACTATCACCACTACCACCACCACCACCACTACCACCACCACCAACACCACCACCACCAACACCCACCACCACCACTACCACCACCACCACCACCACTACCACCACTACCACCACCACCACTATCACCACTACCACCACCACCACCACCACCACTACTACCACTACCACTACTACCACCTCCACCACCAACAAACACCACCACCAACACCACCACCACCAACACCACCACCACTACCATCACCACAACACCACTACCACCACCACTACCACTACCACCTCCACCACCACACCATTACCACCACCACCACACCTCTACCACCACCACTACCACCACTACTAATACCACCACCACTACCACCACCACAACACCACTACCACCACCACTACCACCACCACCGCCACCACCACTACTACCACTACCACCACTACCACCACCACCAACAAACACCACCACCAACACCACCACCGCCACCACCACCACTACCACCACCACTACCACTACCACCACCACCACCACACCACTACCACCACCACCACACCTCTACCACCACCACTACCACCACTACTAATACCACCACCACTACCACCACCACCGCCACCACCACCGCTACCACCACCGCCACCACCACCACTACCACCACCACTACCACTACCACCACCACCACCACACCACTACCACCACCACCACACCTCTACCACCACCACTACCACCACTACTAATACCACCACCACTACCACCACCACCGTCACCACTACCGCCACCACCACTACCACCACCACCACTACCACTACCACCACCACCACCACCACTACCACTACCACCACCACCAACACCACTACCACCATCACCACCACCACTACCACCACCACTACCATCACCACCACACTTACAATTACTATAACAAATCACCACTCCAATTTTTTCTTGATTTTTACTTTTGCTGTTGGAAAAATTGTTTAATGTTCAATTGAGTTTTCCCTCCAGTGCCTGCTAGATATATAAGTATGTATTTTACCGTTGATTGTATATGATATTGCTGTCGAAAAACACGTATATAATTATTTTGCCATGTCATAACATTTGAGCATCCATATTGACGACCTGTCTTTACAGCTATTTACTTTGTAAATGTAAAATATTCTGATGCTTAAAATAACAGAAAATAGTGACAATGTCACAGTACACGCTTTAATGTAGGAAAAGTAGTTTCGGACATTCATTCTGTGTATAGCGAATTTTCTTTAACTGTTGATCATATTTTGTTTATATTCGGTGTCTATGACTTCTCTTGTCCAGGACTAAAGAATGTGAATAAAAAAAATCGATGGGCAGCACCGGAGGAAAGAAATACGTCTTATTACACGAATTCTTGCAAGGGAAACAACGGTTTACATAAAAAATTAATTAATTCATATAAATTAAACGTGTTATTTAGTAATTCAGACTGTTCTTGGATAATATAGCTTCTGTGTTTCTGGTTAAAAAATATTGGGATTTAACATTGCCAAACCTATGTATAAAAACAATGAAGAAATAGCTTAAAACATGGCCATGGTCAGAAATAGCAGGCTTTGAAAATTTGTGAAACAAGAGAACATCATTTATGGTTGCTATGTCTTCTTTTACAAATTGTCAAAGCCTGCTAATTTCTAAACATGGCCCGCTGATTAAGTTATTTCTTCATTGTTTTTAAACATAGGTTTCTTAGGCCAATGTTAAATCCCTATTTCATTTACAAACTTTATATATCCTGGTGTTATATTTCGAACATTATTTTTCTATACAATTCATAGCCGCAAGGAAGTTTGCGTTTTTTTAGTGAATTTATAATATATTGCGATACAAGTGTAGTAAATTGGTTATTACAGAAACGAGGAAAAGTTTAGAAAAACGACACAAAGTCAACTTTCTTCTATTTCCAAGATTCTTTTAATGTAGGCACTTAACACAGTCATATTTTAATACAATTTTTTATACGATAGTCATTTATCGTTTCATCAGTTTCTTTCGTAAGTAAACATTACGGCTGTAAGAAACATTTGCACATCGTTGCTAGGGAACTATGTAGCTTCTCATGTTTCCGTATAATTAGTTCGATATAATTTGTCCCAAGCCACCGGCGAGGCTCAGTCGGTTAAGGTGCTCGCCTGCCGGTCTGAAGTTGCGCTCGGCCGCGGGTTCGATCCCCGCTTGGGCTGATTACCTGATTGGGTTTTTTCCGAGGTTTTTCCCAACAGTAAAGTGAATGTCAGGTAATCTATGGCGAATCCTCGGCCTCATCTCGCCAAACACCATCTCGCTATCACCAATGTCATCGACGCTAAATAACCTCGTAGTTGATAGAGAGTCGTTAAATAATCAACTAAAAAAATAAAAACAAATTGTCCCAATTTCCGATGAGATAGCAGTACCATCCTCTTCTGGAGATGTAATAACGGTTTGGTATTGAAAAAGATGGGCAATAATGCTCCAGAAATTCTCAATACCTACACTAATTGTACTATCACGTTTAATTCTTATAAATAAAAGTTCCCTTTGTGATCATTTTACTTCCTGCACTCTGAAATGAAATATTTTCCATACCGTAAGCTGGGGTGCCTTGACCATAGAAAAATTAAACCATGTTTTCTTATGGAGTGAACCTATTTTTAAAGTTCATTATTTTTTCTCCAGATATCAAGTAATTTATATTATCTTGAGTCCGAAATAGGTCTGACATGGTTTAATTTATTTTGTTTTATGTTCAAGTTTACCTCACTTTACAATAAATTTACCAGTTTCCACACACAGAACTAGTTTTAATTTCTTACCCTACTAATACGATATTTAATTTACATGCACTTTCTGTTAATATGACGTAGGTGCAAACAAATTAAGACCTACAGTTTTATCGAAAAGGAAATTTTAATTTCAAATAAAAATTATCGGTAACAACCACTAATATAGCAAAGGGCATCGTCTTGGTTTCATTTGAGCTAAGTTTTTTAATAGCTCGTCTTTTGTTTCTTAAGCGTTTATAAATGTGGGATATTTTACTATTGGAAGTACAGTTTTCAATTTTTTTTTCAGTAGTACTAATCAATTATTATTTTTTTAAATCTTAAACTCACGGTGCAGCCAATCGGCCTTCTCTATCCCACAAATGACGCCACTGAATAACAGCATATAAAAGAACAGAATTGTTGGTGAAAGCCTAAAATATATGAGAAATTACACAGCCCTATTATCTTCCTGGCCGTAATTTTTCTTGGCTAAATCTGTAAACTTTGCACTGATAGTATTGCTGTACGAATATAATAAATTAAGATTTATTACATACTACAAAACTGCTTTCAATTATTTTGACATCTGTTACCATGGCGATACATGTTTTCCTTCAGAATCTATTCTGCATGGAAGTGCTTGCATTTGTTTCAGTATTTGTTTTAGTTATTTATAGGTCTGTATTTGAGTTCTACATTAATGAATGGCCTCGGGCTCAATGCCAGGCGGGAACAAGGGACAATGCATCCCCAAACTACTGCCACAGAAGCTGTAAAACATGCCTACTCTAGCATGAAATAAGTCCTGGGAACGCGGTCTGCTGTCACCTGTTTGTTTCACATGGGAGAGCTGTCATAAAATGTGTTTGAATTAATATATTTCGATACGCATGAAAATTGATACAGGCCTGATGTCGTGCGCCGTGCAGTTGCATCTCTCTCTTCTGACACGAGGCCCATTCGTAACTCGGTGAATGTGGGATTTAGATTTTGTGTCACCTGACGGCTAAAATGTACAGGAGCTCCGTCATGATGGAACAACATGCCCATTCTTATAGCCAAGGACACCTGCAACATATGGTACTTCTGTGGATAACAAGTCTGTTGTGTACTTTGAAATAAGATGAATACGGAGCGAGTTGGTTTAGGCGCTAGCTTTTGAGACTAGCATTCGGGAGGTCCCGGGTTCAAACCCCGTGACCTACCAATCTGACTGAGGTTTTTCATGGTTTCCCACAGTCACAAAGGAAAATACTGGATTGGAAATTTACATGCCATGATATATCACCGCCTCAATCACCAATAATGTAAACATTAATCAGTTACATGAACACAAGCCACTAACAACACACAATAGAAACAGGAACTCAACAACAATAGTGAAAACGGCCTACTTTTTTTTCTGTAATTTTAACTTCAATTCCTATTTTATTTTATTTTCTATATTACTCTTATGTTATATTATTATATATTATATTATTAGAAATTTCACAGATCCATAACCTTAACACTTCTTTATCTACTTAGTTATGTGCCTGAAAATGTATTGTGAAAAGCCATCTCACAAAAATGTTCGATTGATTTTTCGACATTTTAAGAGTCTTACGGAAAGTAGCAGAAACCGTTACAGAACTTCGCCTTAGCACAGAATGACCCCGTTTAACTGAATTCAAGTCCTCAATGTCAATTACATGCTTTAGGTTTTCACCTCGTGGGTCGTGATCCTTTCTCCTTTCTAAAATAAATATTTACAAAGACTAATATACATTTCTTTATTAAATAAGCTTTAGTCTTATATTGAAGTCCATCCTACTATACGTACATAAAGGACATCGAGTAGTCCTAGTTTGAAAAACGCTTCCGTAAGTCAAAATACATTTTTTTGTGCAATATCCGTAGCGCTTCTGTTTTGTTTCCAAGGAAACAGACTTTATAAGGAAGCGAAAAATATTATTACCGCAAAAACTACAACGTAGCGATTAAATTTGATGCCAAACTACAATTTCAATACAAAATAAGTGAAAAACAGTTTAAGCAGAGTTGTCAAAATATAAAATAGTACAATATACTATATTACCTTACGTAATACTCCATATTTCCAAAATGTAGATTGACTGTCCTTTTCGTACTTAGATCGAAATTACACACTCACCCAGGACGGCCTGCAGGGCCTGATCTTCCCCAAGTACGTCCATGGCCGGTTCATATCACCTTTTGCGGTCTTTTTCTCCCATCAAGTTCATCTTTGTTGTTCTCTCCATATTTATATTTCACTCAAATCACACGAAAAATGTTCCCGTTAACCCAGCAATGAACTTTCCTCCAAACTCTTTTTCATACTGGTATACCAACATATCCTAAACACGTGTTATGACCACAGAGGTTAAAGCGTGTATAAATAAATAAATAAATAAATAAATAAATAAATAAATAAATAAATAAATAAATAAATAAATAAATAAATAAATACAGAAAATAAATAAAAAAGAATAAATGCATAAAATAAATACATAAAAATAAAATAAATAATAAAAGAATTAAATAAATAAATATAAAAATATAAATACATGAAAATAAATACTTGTACAAAAATAAGTACAAACGACATGAAAATAAATATATAATACATTAACAAATACATGAAAATAAATAAATACCATACATAAAACAAATGCATACATAAAATGAATAAATACAGAACAAATAAATAAATACAAAAAATAAATACATAAACTAAATAAATACAGAAAAATAAGTAAAGTAAGTAAATCCATGGCGCTACAGCCCACGAAGGGCCAAGACCGACCAGCCGGCTGCTGGCCTTACGTCCACATGTCGAAGCAGAGGTGGACGATCATCCAACCAGAATGGAGGTATCGTGTGGTTAGCACGATGATCCCCCCAGTCGTTATAGCGTTATAGCTAGTTTGCGAAACCGGATTTTCGCTACCTATCTTAGCTCCCGAATTGCATCACGATGCTGGGTGGGCACCGATCCCATATACTGGCCAAAATTTCGTGAGAAAATTTCTTCCCCCATGGGGATTCGAAGCAGCGCGCATTCCGTAACGCGAGTCCTAGGCAGGGTGCCTTAGACCACGACGCCACGGCAGCGGGACACACAAAAATAAGTATATACAAAAAATAAATAAATATGTAGAACATTAATACATACATAAAAATGAATAAATACCTAAAAGGAAATAAATACAAAAAATAAATGAATAGAAAAAATAATAATTAAGTAAATGCATAAATATAAATAAATACGTAGCTAAGTAAATACATAAAATAATGTATGTACATAAAATAAATACATAAACATTAATACATACATAAAAATAAATATATACCTAAAAGGAAATAATCACAAAAAATAAATGAATAGAAAAAATTAATAATTAAGTAAATACATAAATATAAATAAATACGTAGCTAAGTAAATATATAAAATAAGTATATACATAAAATAAATAATACGTAGAACATTAATACATACAAAAAAATAAATAAATAAATACCTGAAGGCAAATAAAAAATAAATAAATACAAAAAATTAATAATTAAATAAATACATAAATATAAATAAGTACGTAACTAAGTAAATACATAAAAATAAGTATATACATAAAATAAATAATACGTAGAACATTAATACATACATAAAATAAATAAATACCTAAAGGCAAATAAAAAATAAATAAATACAAAAAATTAATAATTAAATAAATACATAATTATAAATAAATACGTAACTAAGTAAATACATAAAATAAGTATATACATAAAATAAATAAATACCTAAAAGCAAAAAAATACAAAAAATAAATTAATACAAAAATTAATAATTAAATAAATACATAAATATGAATAAATACGTAACTAAGTAAATATATAAAAATAAGTATATACATAAAATAAATAACACGTAGAGCATTAATACATACATAAAAATAAATAAATACCTAAAGGCAAAAAATACAAAAAATAGATTAATACAAAAATTAATAATTAAATAAATACATAAATACAAATAAATACGTTACTAAGTAAATACATAAAAATAAGTGTGTACATAAAAATAAATAATACCTAGAACATTAATACATACATAAAAATAAATAAATACCTAAAAGCAAAAAAATACAAAAAATAAATTAATACAAAAATTAATAATTAAATAAAGACATAAATAAAATAAATACGTAACTAAGGAAATACTTAAAAATAAATAAGTGCGTGAAACATGAATAAATACATAAAAGTTAATAAATATCTCAAAAGTAAATAAACACTAAAAGTGAATACATTAAATAACTACATACATATATAAATATAAACAAATACGTAACTAAATACATACATAAAAGAAACAAATACATACATAAAATATATAAATACATGTTCACACCTGTGAAGTAACGGTTTGCATGCCTACAAAGCGAAAGTGTTGCAGTGAGAGCTACATATGTCGAAGATGACAGAGTGAGGTTATGTTTGTAATTGGATTGCGGCCCTCATGCACTCTGTCGCAGTTGATTGATGTCCCATAATTCCATAGCAAGAGATTTGTCCCCCCTTTTGAACCCCAAGCGTGTGTTACTGAAAATCCAGACCTAGGAACGTATCAAAGGGGACTCATCCTCATTGACGCAACAATGAGACCTTCTCTTCCGCTATTGATCCTGTGAAAACACAGTTTCGTATTTTCGCATTGCAGCCATGTTTATGCACAATTCCTTCAACATTTAATAAATCAACATTAGCTAATTGATAATAATTTTAAAAATTGTAGAAACCCGCTCATCGTGCGACAGTTACTTTGATATAGTCTAAATACGCAAGGCTTTCTTTCCAGCTATATATAGACTACCTTTCCGAAGAAACCCTCTGAAACTGTCTATATTGAAGAACTATTAATTGCTTGCAGTAAACTTACAATATGAGGGAAACAGTTCCACTTTTCCTTTGTAAAGTTTATTTATACGCACTTCACATCAGTTGACACATCGTGTGTGTTACTTTCTTATACGCTGAAAACTTCACTTCGAAATTTTTCACGATTGGAATATATTGCATGACTGAATATCAAAACTTTATCCGAGTACTATAAAAATTAATACATAATAGGGCTTTCTAAAACTGCTGCTTGTCTCTCCACCTAATTATCAATGTAATAATAATTCTCCAATGTTATCTGCGTGTTATTTTCTTGCATGGTGAAACGTTGATCGATGGATTTTAGATTTGTTCTAATTCGAGCCGACAGGTTGCAGTAGTGTCAAGTGGTGGAAATATGTGGTGACACTCAAAGTCCTCCAACTCTGAACACTTGACTGTTGGCAAATAAGAGTACAGGACCCTCGTGTCTGTTGCCTAGCAACGCCGCTCTTCATGCAACAACGGAAAACGCTCGTTTATTGCCTGTGTGTGCAAATCGATAAATATAATAGTGATTCTAGCATTTTAATCCGCGTCCTGCGGTACCTCCAAGCATCCTCCACTGCTCTGGTTTTAATTAAACGCGTACGTACGCAGCGCGTTGCATGGGGCGGCCTAGGAGTTGGAATATCAGCTGTATTACTAAGAACAACAACAAAGACACAAAGCGAGTGTCTATTGACTGTAACTCATTTAAGTGCCTGTTAAGTGTGTATCATCATCATAACTAACATCATTATATTTATCGCCAATGTAACCTTTTAAAGAAAAACACTTTCCTGTTATTCTTCGAAATCATCTTTCTCTTAAACTTCATCATCCTGCTAATCTTCTATATCAATTTTCCGTTAAACTTCATCATCCTGCTAATCTTCTACATCAATTTTCCGTTAAACTTCTTCATCATCCTGCTAATCTTCTACATCATCCTGCTAATCTTCTACATCATCCCGCTAATCTTCTACATCAATTTTTCGTTAATCTTCTACATTAATCTTCCGTTAATCTTCTACATCAATATTCCGTTAATCTTTTATATCAATTTTCCGGTAATTTTCTACATCAATCTTCCGTTAATCTTCTACATCAATCTTCCGTTAATCTTATACATCAATCTTCCGTTAATCTTATACATCAATCTTCCGTTAATCTTCTATATCAATTTTCTGTTAATCTTCAATCTTCCGTTAATCTTCTATATCAATTTTTCGTTAATCTTCTACATTAATCTTTCGTTAATCTTCTACATCAATTTTCCGTTAATGTTATAATTCAATTTTCCGTTAATTTTCTACATCAATCTTCCGTTTATCTTCTATATAAATCTTCCGTTAATCTTCTACATCATCCTGCTAATCTTCTACATGAATTTTCCGTTAATCTTCTACACTATCCTTCTAATCTTCTACACTATTCTGCTCATCTTCTACATCAATTTTCCGTTAATCTTCTACATCAACCTTCTGTTAATCTTCTACATCATTCTGCTAATCTTCTAAATCAATTTTCCGTTAATCTACATCGTCCTCCTAATCTTCTACATCATCTTCCTAATCTTCTACATCATCTTCCTAATCTTCTACATCAATCTTCCGTTAATCTTCAACATTGTCCTGTTAATCTTCTACATCAACCTTCTGTTAATCTTCTACATCATCCTGCTAATCTTCTAAATCAATTTTCCGTTAATTTTCTACATCGTCCTCCTAATCTTCTACATCATCCTCCTAATCTTCTACATCAATCTTCCGTTAATCTTCTACATTGTCCTGTTAATCTTCTACATTGTCCTGTTAATCTTCTACATTGTCCTGTTAATCTTCTACATTGTCCTGTTAATCTTCTACATCAACCTTCTGTTAATCTTCTACATCATCCTGCTAATCTTCTAAATCAATTTTCCGTTAATCTTCTACATCGTCCTCCTAATCTTCTACATCATCCTCCTAATCTTCTACATCATCCTCCTAATCTTCTACATCAATCTTCCGTCAATCTTCTACATTGTCCTGTTAATCTTCTACATCAACCTTCTGTTAATCTTCTACATTGTCCTGTTAATCTTCTACATCAACCTTCTGTTAATCTTCTACATTGTCCTGTTAATCTTCTACATCAACCTTCTGTTAATCTTCTACATCATCCTGCTAATCTTCTAAATCAATTTTCCGTTAATCTTCTACATCGTCCTCCTAATCTTCTACATCATCCTCCTAATCTTCTATATCATCCTCCTAATCTTCTACATGAATCTTCCGTCAATCTTCTACATTGTCATGTTAATCTTCTACATCAACCTTCTGTTAATCTTCTACATCATCCTCCTAATCTTCTACATCAATCTTCCGTTAATCTTCTACATCATCCTGCTACTCTTCTACATAAATTTTCCGTTAATCTTCTACATTGTCCTGTTAATCTTCTACATCAACCTTCTACATCATCCTGATAATCTTCTATATTAATTTTCCGTTAATCTTCTACATCATCCTGCTAATCTTCTACATCAATCTTCAATGATTTTTTACATCATCTTCTTCTTAGTTTGCATCATTTCCTGGTAATCTTCTACGTCTTCTTCCTGTTATTTTTCTACATAATCTTCCTGGTAATCTTGTATATTACCTTATTCCTATTAATCTTCTACATCAATTTTGACTTCTTTAATTTTCAGTCGTCTATATATATATATTTCCCCTCCCGTTTACTTTCATTCATTCATTCATTCATTCATTCATTCATTCATTCATTCATTCATTCATTCATTCATTCATTCATTCGTTCGTTCATTCATTCATTCAATTTTAAGATCACTATTGCTGTTGGATAAGATGTTTTCATAAAAAAGTCTTGAAACAGGAGGATTTGATCCTAGGACTTTATGTATTTTAGTTTTACGTTGATCTATCTCCTAGTCCATAGTTACGCGTAGTGCAAATTGTATTTGTAAAGAAATATATTTAAATATCCGCTTTAAGAAGTAATTTCTTTAAATGGTTGACAGTCTGTCTGTAAGGAAGAAGTGTTGTATCTACTCCTTGAAGCCTGCAAATCGTACAGCTTTCATTAAAGTAGAACGGTTCCAGTTTGCGATCTATCCTTTCAGCCGCGATTGCCTCACTGTCTTCCTTCTTTTGTTTCTCAGGCTTTTTGAAACATATCCTCCAATTGTTCCTTTTGTAGCCCCAGTAACATGGCACTTTCATCTACGTTGTGTTGCTTTGGAAGCGACCTATCTATGTTGTTTAAGAGGAGTAGATAGTTAAATACGGTGCAAAGCTAGTAAATTTAAGAAAAAAATTCCTTTAAAGTAATCTTTGATAAATGAAAAATACATTGCATAAAATTTAATGCGCATTTATGGCTTCGTCAACTGCTGAAGCCTTTTTAAAATCTCTGGTGCACAGGGTTTTAACTGACATGAAACTTTGCAGTTACCATAACTTAAATTTTTTACTTTATTCCACACAAAACGTTACATAAGATTGTTATTATCAGTTGATTGTAGGATCAAAACACAGCTTATTTTGTGTAATTTCTTAAATTTAATCAATAAGGATGATTTATGTTCTCTCTTAAAGGGTATACACCATTTTAATAGTACATTATGCAACGAGCCTATAATGAAGGTAATTAACCCATTAACGCCCAAATTATTTTTATTTAAAAAAAAACGAAAATAATATATCTATTTCATAAATTTAATCCATAAGATGCCAAGAATAATTAAAATTTGTTTGAAGAAACGTTTCGATTATCCAACTAAATTAATTTATTCTGAATTTAATGTATTTAATATTGAACAAATTTATAAGTATACGCTGTTAAAATTTTATCATAAAAATCGTAATAAGTTTGTATTACAGACACACAATTATGACACAAGACGAAATATTAATTCAACATTAGTAGAACCTAAATGTCTCACATCTGCTGGTCTAAAGCATAGCATAAATTTTGGCCCTCGGTTGTACAATGCTTTAACTAAATTACACCCAGAACTTCTAACATGTAACCCACTAACATATAACAAGAAAATTAGAAACGTGTTAATATCTTAAATTTGATTAAATAAATTTATAGCCTATGTGTATGAATTAATCAACCTATATTATATTTGTATTCTATAATTTTGAAATATATATTAGTCCTACTTTTCACGTGCGATATTATTCTTCTCTAGTGTTAATATTATATTATATACTTAATTCCATTGCCGCTGTAATTATATTTTAGTTCCTATTTTATTTTACTTATTTATTTATATTATTATTATTATTATTATTATTATTATTATTATTATTATTTTATTTTTTTTTATTTGAATATTATATCTGAACTGCGACCGAGCACGAGCGCTGCTCAATCGGTCTCAAATTTTGTTAATACTACTGTATCTTCTTTTTATATTGCTTGTATTATTTTATTTGTATTTCTCTTTGTTTGTTTTTGTAATTATATTTCTTTATTCAGTATATTTGAATTTAAATAAAATAAAAATAAAATAAATAAATGTTTTGTTTATTCTGCCGTGCACCAAGTAGCTGAAAATCACCCGGTCTATAAATAGACCGCTGGGCACTTATGATATCTGCGTATTCATTTGCAATAAAGTAAATATATTTTTTGTGTATTTAATGTAGTATAACCAGAAACATTTACACCAATATAAATAAATTTATTTATGACAATTTTAGTATTTAATGCAACAATACAATGCTACAGCAATAATGAAACACATTTATTTTAATAATATCTGTCTTTACAGAGTGTGGTAAGGCTCAAAGCATCTTTGACAGAGAGTTTCATCACACCTCTTGGGGAATGTTACTGGTCCTGCATTTACACCATTCCATCCGGCAGTGTTTCTGAGAGGGTCGTTTTGCCATGAAATGACCTCTACTACTCGTATCTATCCTCATACCAAATTTCACTCCTCGAGGTGATGAAATAGGGCGCTCCATTCTCTTGCAGTTCGAAAACATCTAGAGATATTGAACAGCCGAGCATCGTCGGAATTCAAGTAGGTCCAGGAAGTCTCGTCCATGTATTTCTCTGTAGACAATCCAACCATTTACTATAGCCATATCCAGCATTCTGACAAAGAGATCTCAGTACCACTTTTTTCCATGGATTGAAGTGGCATATTTCCCCGCTAACCAATCATGATGATCCACTCCACTCATGTACTTACCGTATTTCTTTATGACCTGTGAAGTAACGGTTAGCGCATCTGGCCACGAAACCAGGTGGCCCGGGTTTGATTCCGGTCGGGCCAAGTTACCTGGTTGAGATTTTTCCGGAGTTTTCTCTCAACCCAGTATAAGCAAATGCTGGGTAACTTTCGGTGCTGGACCCCGGACTCATTTCACCGGCATTATTATCTTCATCTCATACAGACGCTAAATAACCTAAGATGTTGATAAAGCGTCATAAAATAACGTACTGAAAATATGACCTGTGGTTGCTGCACACTTATATTCTGTCTTACATTTCTGTCCCACCTGCTTGCAGAAGCCCCTACATCAAAGTTTGATCCTACAGGTACACATCTGTTGTCATCCCACTTCACGAACAGACTTTCACTATTAGTGTCAAATGTATAATCGTAGGACTCTCGTACTGCATTCTGTAGTAATTTCGTATCCTGAAGAGTAAAGGCATCCATTCTGTTTTCTCTCTCAGTTTCTGTAAGCCGGAAACCAAGATCCTGAAGGTGGAGCAAAAGGTCTCTACTTATAAAAAAAAATTATCAAATTATGTGTCGTGAGCATGAGGCTATACAATGCAATCGAGTATATTCAGCACAACTCTGCAGCCTAAGACTAAGTCGTGCCTATTACCGACGTGATTTCAGCAGTGTCCTTACCTGAGATTTTTTACACAGGGAATAGAAAACCTCAATGTGATATTGGCCACAGAAGAAATTAGTCAAAAGTGATGCCATCTGACATAATATTACGAAGAAAATGAAGCAGTATATCATAAAAAATAAATCCTTGGCGCTACAGCCCATGAAGAGCCAAGACCGACCAGCCGGCTGCTGATCTCACGTCCACATGCCGAAGCAGAAGTGGACGATCATCCAATCAGAATGGAAGTATCGTGTGGTTAGCACGATGATTCTCCCAGCCGTTATAGCTGGTTTGCGAAACCGGATTTTCGCTACCTATCATAGCTTCCTAAGTACATCACATCACGATGCTGGGTGGGCACCGGTCCCATACACTGGCCGAAATTTCATGACAATTTCTTCCACCATGAGGACTCGGACCAGCGTGCATTCCGTAACGCGAGTCCTAGACAGCATGCCTTAGACCACGACTCCACAGCACGGGACAACAATATATCATACCATTAGAATATTGCATTTTTTCCTGTTTACTGTTATAATATGTTGGTGAAAATAGGATGTACGGTTTTCTTTATTGGTCGAGAAGTATTATTGCACATTTTATAGACCACTGTACTTAGAAGTAAAAAGGAATATATCCATTATGTATACACTGCAGACGTACACCGTATCACATTTATTTCCAATTTAGGGCATACAATAACACGTTCTGGGGATCGAATAGGTGCTAATCATCTTTAAGATGCTAATCTACTTGTAATAGCACAGTACTACTGCCGACAGTCACTTGCTGCTATCAATTGTTACGGTACAGAGTGCAATGACACACCTTTCTCCACTGTTATTTTCACGTGATATCATAAGTGCCCAGCGGTCTATTTATAGACCGCAGCCGTTTCAGTTCATGTTGCTCCAATCATTTTACATAAATCTGTGTTTTTCTTGTGCGATGCAATAGCAATAACCTTGACACTACTACATCACAAACCAATAACAATATCGAGCCATTATTATATGGAAAATTAATTATATTCTTTACACAGTGCGACATCATTTTATACCTATCTAATTCGAACTAAGATACCTTAATGAATTCTTATATTTGAAGAAGGATAAAATATTGGCAAGTTTAGTTAACATCTTTCATGATATATTTATGATGATCATTAATATTGAATCAATGTGGCGCCAATAAAAAAATCTAATGTAGTCGAATGTGCAAGGGTCTATAAATAGACCACTGGGCGTTAATGGGTTAAGAAGTGAGTATGGATATTTATGAAACGAGAGCAAGCGAGTTTCATAATTTTCATACGAGCTTCTTAATTACCATTATAGGCGAGTTTCATAAGACTTTTTATGCTCGACCATATTTCTAACTTGATATTATTAATTTTATTGTACCTGACCTGGAGCAATGTCCCGTATGTTGTGAGATGTGCGCAGGAGCGAAAGTATTGAATTTTCCGAGGAACAGATGTCCACATTGGCCTTGCTAGGCCATAAGAACCTACAGAGATAACACTGAAATAAAATTAGACATTGAAAAACGAGATGACAAATTGAATTTATTTGAATATTATTTACAGTTAACGCTAATTATTATAGTAACAGAACATAACCTTCTGCGACAGTATTGGATTTCCAGCCTCCGTGACTTTTCGCTAATTCTCTTTCGATTGCATATCCGAGAATAATCGATACTTGCGGTTTTATAACGGTAGAAATCTGACCTGTCATTGGCTGAACAGTTGTAACCTGAGTCGTCATTGGCTGAAAGACCTGACCTTTAATGAGTAGGTGTACTTTAATGACATGCATTAAAGGTCTGCTACCAGGTGTATAATTACTACATTTCGGCATGGTCGAGCATAAAATAATTTAATACACAAACACAACTATTACATGAAATGCTCAATAAGGTTTCGTAGCATTATTCTCTTCAGCTGTAATCAACAATAACAACAATCCAGGTTGCCAGGCGACGATAGAAAACAAAAGATGCGAAAACAAATGAATCAGATGTATAAACAATTGGTACTCTCTCATATTTAAGTATAAAAATATAGGGATGCCATTTGAAATTTCGAAGTGGGGGAGGCTGGGGTGGGGGATGAAATCTAAAATGCAATTTTATTAAGCCAGGTTTCAGACTTTCCCCTCAATATCTAAATTGATGTGTCTTTTGTTTTAATTGAATTCAATTTAAATAATTAGTTATTTAGACTGGAAACGTTTTAAATGAAAGCCCTTTTCATTTCATTCATTCATTTTATTCCATAGATCTTACATGAGCAATGAAGCTTTAAAATGTGGAACATGTCAACATTTTACAATATTACAATTACAATTTTTACAAATTTTTATAGTTTTACAATTTAGTAATTTTCTACAATTTTTACAATTTTGTACAATTTTTTTTACATGTATATGTATATTGAACACGAAAACTTTTGTTCATTTAACTTTTACAGTAACTGAGTTACAAAAAAATGAATTTCACTAAATTTTTGCAGGCAATGGTGTACCTCCCCCTTTAACTAGCACAGTAAGGAATGAGCTTTGGTTCGATTCCTTATGGAAGAAGAAATTTTCTCACGAAATCTCAACCAATGTATGGAAACTGTGCGCAACTAGCATCATGATGAATTTGGGGAGGGAAATCCTATTCCGCGAGTCAGCTGTAACAGCGGGGGGGGGGGATCAGCTGACAACACTTCACTCCCTTGCTTGTTGGATGATCGTTCACCTCTGCTGAGGCTTATAGACGTGAAATTAGCAGTCGGTTGGTTGACCTTGGCTCTACATGGGCTGACGCATCAAGGGTTTAATTTAATTAAAATCCATGGATCTCGGACAGATTTGAACACGCGAACCGCTGATCAGAAGGCTGGAGTGGTAGAAGCTAGGCGGTGGCCACGTTTCAGTGCGTGCAGTCAAGCGTGATGACACCTGTTAGCGTTCTGTGTTCGGATATTGATTTCCTTAAACTCCTATTCATTTGGGATGCAGGAGTTGTAAATAGTTAAAGATCTTGACCTCTTCAAAGTGGCCTTCCAGGTTGCACATAAGCAGGCGTGTGGAAAGCGCACTGCAGTGATCAGTAACCTTGGATTTGCAAGAATACTGCACTGCTACGGTTATACACATTCTAGGTGTACTGTGACGATTCTGTTCCTTCCTAACGCCTCGTTCATATACACACGTCTCACTCGTACACAATAGTAATATGCGTTACAAGAGCGTTATGTTGATGTTTTCATGTTCGGGGAAAAGATTGAAAAATCGAAACGTAGTTGAGCTTTTTTAATTTCCGAGAACATGAAAACAAACATACCGCTCGTGTATCGTACATTATTTTGTGCGAAGATCGTTTATTACATACCTGAAAGACGAATTTCTAATTAGTTGCAATGAAATCTCCATGTTGGTTTCTGTTTAATGACGGCAACTTCGGAAAACAAAATATCTTTCTTCAACATTGTTGCTATAAAATGTTTTCTGTGTTCACTATACTCCAGCAGGCCGTGATATACGTCTGTCTTTTTTTTTCCCCCAATCTATAAATGAGAACTTAAAACAAACGGTAAGGTTATGTAATGATTTATTTTTCATTTTAATATTTTAACAATATTATTTATATAACATATTGCAGTAATAACATCGGCATCTGGAATGTTGTTGATTTTTTCACGGCTTCCTTAATGTTACTTGCATCACGAATGCAATAAATTTAGTGGAGTTGTAGATTTTACTTAATTTTTGCAAATATTTAAAAGCAATAATTAACAGTGCAATTTAGGTGAAATTGCAGTGGTAAGTTTCCAATTTATAATTATTACTATATTGAACGTCTTTAAAAATAATATAAGCCTAAAGCAGTAAAATGAATATGACGCTTAAGCGGTAAGAATAGGGGAATTGTTCTGTGTGTTACGTTGGGAATACTGAATGTGGTATTTCACACTTACCGCGTATTGGTTTTGTGCGGAAAGCAAACAAATACGCACGATCTCGCACAAAAGTATCACTTTGTGTTGAAGTAGCATAATTCATTAAATGATAAATGTAAGAAATTACTTAATTCCTTTCTAAACATTAAACTACACAGTTTTAGTTCTGCAATTTTCTATAATTGTCCAATTATAAAATATGAATCTTTAGATGTTAAATATTTAGGAATCATTATTTATAAACATCTGAAATGGGACAAACATACTAACTACCTTTGTAACAAATTACGTAGAATTATATATTACTTTGTTCATTTACGAAATTACTCACGACGCACAGTTTACCTTGCCTAATTTTAGTCTATAACCCAGTATGGAATATTAGGCTAGGGTAGTACTTATAAAACTAACCTTAATCCACTAGATTTTCTTACAGAGAAGAATAATTACAATATATCTAAAAAACCTATTGATTATTCTACCGCATACATTATGGAAAGATGAATTTACTTCATAACAATTGTTGTTAGTAATTACAATAAAAATCATTAAAATGATTTAGAAACGATACAATTTTTAATCGATTCCGGTCGGAATTGATAGAAAATGTTTAAACAATGCAGTAAATAATTTTTGGGTGGAAAATGTTTGTCTTACTTACAAATGGCTTTTAAGGAACCCGGAGGTTCATTGCCGCCCTCACATAAGCCCGCCGTCGGTCCCTATCCTGAGCAAGATTAATCCAGTCTCTAGCATATAAATAGAGACAGACAGACAGACAGACAGACAGACGAGTGAGTAAATGAGTGAATGAATGAATTAATTATTAAATAAATGAATTAATGATTAAATAAATTAATGAATGATTAAATAGATAAAAATGCCTATATACATGAATTAATGATTAAATTAATGAATTAATTAATGACAAAATAAATGAATTAATGACTAAAATGATTTAATTATTAAATGCATGAATTAATGATTAAATAAGTAAATTAAAGATTAAATAAACAAATTAGTGATTAAATAAATGAATTAGACTAAATGAATTAATGATTAAATGAATGAATTTATGGTTAAATGAATGAATTAATGATTGAATGAATGCATTAATGATTAAATGGATGAATTAATGACTAAAATGAATTAATGAATAAATGAATTAATCATTAAATGAATGAATTAATGATGAATGAGTGATTAAATGAATTAATTATTATTAAATCAAAAATGAACGAATTATTAAATGAATTAACGAATGATTAAATAAATAGAACAGTGAATGATTAAATAATTGAATTAAAGATTAAATAAATGAATTAAGGATTGAATAAATGAATTAGACTAAATAAATCATTAAATGAGTTCATGATTAAATGAATGAATTAATGACTA
Organism: Periplaneta americana; assembly: GCF_040183065.1. Classification (NCBI taxonomy): domain Eukaryota; kingdom Metazoa; phylum Arthropoda; class Insecta; order Blattodea; family Blattidae; genus Periplaneta; species Periplaneta americana. The sequence goes on along the minus strand of NC_091128.1, from coordinate 159,675,236 downwards.
AATGAATTAATTAATGACTAAATGAATTAATGGCTAGATAAATAAATGAATGATTAAATAAATGAATTAATGATTAAATAAACGAATGAATGGTTAAATAAACGAATGAATGAATGAATGAATAAATAAATGAATGAATAATTAAATAAATGGATAAATGTTACATGAATTATTATTAAATGAATGAATTATTAAATGAATAATGAATGAATTAATTATTAAGTAAATGACGAATGAGTTATAAAATAAATGAACGAATTATTAAATGAATAAATTATTAAATAAATTAATGAATGATAAATGAGTAAATGAATGAATTTATTATTAAATGATTGATGAATGATTAAATGAATGAATAAATAAATAAACAAATAAAATATAAATATACGAGTGAATGAAAAAATTAAAAGGAAAATGTATTAATAATAGAGATCAATAAATAAAAATTAATTAATAAATCAGTGATTTAATATTCACCAAAATAGCATGACAGAGTTTCTCGTTCTTAAAGTAATAAAATAAGAAGCTGAAACACAATATTCGTATTTACATTTCTTGTTGTAAATGACCGGTTTGCCACCACCTAGAATGTATCTATAAACTGTGAAGAAAGTATGTTTATACTGTAGGAGAAATCACTGTACACATACAGTTTAGCAGGCAGGACGAAAACCACTTTTTCTCTATATCAGGAAGCGCGTAATTTCTTAACCACTTCAAAATGAAATCTTGACGTCAACACAGTTTTTCCCCTTCACACTTCTTAATAATAGGAAAGCGAAAATAATATATATTTATTTGTGACGTCACATAGTCTGGCTCCAGTTGTTGTCCATGCATTGAAAGCAGGTGCTGCCTCCTACTGTTGTTTTATAGCTACTAATTACGATAAGCACCGTGTAATGTAGGATTGGACATAAATATTAATCAGGGAGGAAACACTTGTTCAAAAATATAACTCCAATTAAATGTTGACGATGTGTTAAAACCATTATTTGCAAATATCGCACCGGTTTGATGGTTCTGGTAGGTTCCACTCATTAATCATAATCCGGTTACGACCAACTGCCCGGAAGAGTAAGGCCCCCCGGAGCATAATGTTCATGCTATCTTCGTGAATGATTTTAATTTGCACTCAATAACATAGACTGACCTGATGAAACAAACTTTGTCGGGTTGAAGGTTGACGGATTCGAACACAGTCTGTTCTCTTACCTCATCCATTCGACGTATGCGAGATTGGTCGATAAATTTAGCCAGGAAACCTGCAATCCAGGGTTAGGGTTGTTTTACGCGTCATAAATCCACGTTACCAAACTACAATCCTAGTATATGTGAATGTGGAAAGAGATTTCAAATTGTATTATAAGTTATTAGGAAAGAATAAACAAGTGAATAACTAAGCAATATGTAGAGAGAGTGAGTTAGTGGAAAACTGAGTGAGTGATGTAATGGAGAGAGTGAATTAATAAATTAAGGAGCCGTTTAGTAGTTTATTGAGTGAGTGATTTAGTAAATTGAATGTGTGAGTTACAGATTACTGAGCGAGTGAATTAGTAAATCGACTGAGCGATTTAGTGAGTTATTAATTGAGTGAAGTATTGAGTGAGAGAATTAGTAAATTGTGTAAGTAATTTAGCAGATGATTGAGTGAATTAGTTATTGAGTCAGTGAATTATTGAGTGATTTAGTGCATTATTGATTCCATGAGTTAATGAATTATTAAGTGATTTTGTGAATTACTGACATTCATTTCGTGGATTATTTTGTGAATTAGTTAGTGAACTACTGAGTGAGTGAATTAGTAAAATGTTTTGGATTAGTGAACTATTGAATGAGTGATTTAGTAAATTGAGTGAACCATTTAGTGTATGATTGAGCGAATTAGTAAATTGAGTAAGTAATTTAGTTGATGATTGAGTGAATTAATTAGTGAGTCAGCGAATTAGTGAATTGAGTGATGTAGTGAATTATTGAGTCCACGAATTAATGAATTATTAAGCGATTTTGTGAATTACTGAGTTAATCATTTCGTGAATTATTTGGTAAATTAGTGAGTGAACTACTGAGTGAGTGAATTAGTAAAATGTTTTGGATTAGTGAACTATTGAATGAGTGATTTAGTAAATTGAGTAAGTAATTTAGTTGATGATTGAGTGAATTAATTATTGAGTCAGCGAATTAGTGAATTGAATGATGTAGTGAATTATTGAGTCCACGAATTGATGAATTATTAAGCGATTTTGTGAATTACTGAGTTAATCATTTCGTGAATTATTTGGTAAATTAGTGAGTTAGTGAACTACTGAGTGTGTGAATTAGTGAACTTTTTTGAATTAATGAACTATTGAGTGATTGTCTTAATATTAGTCAACTATGGAGTGAATTAGTGAACTACTAACTGAGGGAATTAGTGAACTATTGAATGAGTGATTTAGTAAATTGGGTGAGCCATTTAGTGGGTGAATGAGTGAACTAGTTACTGAGTTAGTGAATTGAGTGAGTGATTTAGTGAATTATTGAGTCCATGTGTTAATAAATAATTCAGTGATTTTGTGTATTACTGAGTTAGTCATTTCGTGAATTATTTTGTGAATTAGTCAGTGAGTTTTGAACTACTGTGTAAGGGAATTAGTGAACTATTGAGTGAATTAGTCAGCTATGGAGTGAATTAGTGAATTACGAGTACTAACTGAGGGAATTACTGAACTATTGAATGAGTGATTTAGTAAATTGGGTGAGCTACTTAGTGGGTGATTGAGTAAATTAGTTACTGAGTCAGCGAAGTAGTGAATTGAGTGAGTGATTTAGTGAATTATTAAGTTATTTTGTGAATTAGTGAACTATTGAGTGAACGAATTTGTAAACTTTTTTTGGGTTAGTGAATTATTGAGTGAGTGTTCCAATATTAATCGAATATGGAGTGAATTAGTGAACTATTAAGTCTCTATGTCTTAGCCACGCCTACCACAAAACATAATAAATCATTCAGTGCCTGTCTTTTATGCAGCATTGTTTCTTATTAAAATAGTTTTTAGTAATAATTGTCCCTCACAAGTGTCTTTCAGCTAATACGTCATCACATTACTGCACATCGGACACTATTATAAATGAATAAATAAGTAAATAAATAAATAAATAAATATACAAACAGAGAGACAGGCAAACAAAGATTTTGAATTATTATTATATACATATATACCGGTATGTATCTAACCTCCCTATTCTGACTGAGGACGTCCCCAGTTGTTTAAAATTAGGTTGTTTAGAAATATTTTAAATGCACAGAACTAGTTTTTAGGTATAATTTTTATTTATTATTATTATTATTATTATTATTATTATTATTATTATTATTATTATTTTACACAGTCATTACTTTATTTTCCCATTAACACTAATATCTAGATAATTGTCATTGTCTCAATGTAACACGTGCTGTGCTGATCATACTAATTGTACTATTCCTTTAGTTGTGAGATTATATTCATACTAGTGGCTTGTGCAGCAAATGCTGCAAACTAAATTCATTAGTCGTTCAAATAAACATTTTTCTGATTTATTTTCAATGAAGAATACCAGACATTCTGAAAGTTATTTGTTTCCATAATAATGAAACATACTCCCTCTCGAGCCAATACTGAAGAGAACCACGCATATAAATATCTACACTACACCGCCATTAAATATATGAAAAAGACCCAACTCCACTTGATTAATAACTATAAAAATATTTGATTTTTAATAATAATATTATCTTACGTAAGTTTTATAGCTTTCAGTAACATATACTATATAGCCGCCACTCAGTAAAATATAGAAATCAAGATCTAATTTAAGATATTCTCTACATCTACTTATATAACCCAAAAACGTTTCACTTTCGTATCACCAATATAACATTAATATGTATAATTAATGGAAAACAGTCACATCATGGCATTAACTATAATAATATTTCATTTCTAATGGTAATAATGTCATCAAACCACCTCAAGTTTTGTAGTTTTTAATATCCAACACACAGCTGTACCCAGAAAATTACACATCACAGAATCGAACCTGTAAATTATTTTTAGTAAGTTAAGTTTTTAATAACCAATTTAATTTGAGCTCTAAATATGTCAGCATTCTTGCAGATCATGACCTTCGTGTAATATTGTTTACTGTAGTGTGTTTTGTTTTATTCTGAAATGCAACACGGCCGACTTGATGCTCGCTTCGCTTCTCCTGAATGCAATTAGGTAGTTCTCAAAACTGACGACAGATGGATTTTGGAAATTAGGAAAATTACGTTTAAAAATTGACATTTCACTGAAAACTGTTATTTTTCCGAAAAACTTTGGGTTCCAAGCTTCAAAATGAGAGGCCATTTATTAAAATCCGTTCAGCCGTTTTCCGTAATTTCCATTACCAGTTCAAATTATATATATAGATGTATTAATTTTTTTTTCTTTTAACTTAATACTTGTATACTAGAATGTATTTTTCTATTTGTGATTATGTATTCAGTCACTTTTTTATTACATATATATTTTTTTATTATTGTTATTTCAAAGTTAATACTGATTGTGTATATGTATTCAATCTCTCTTTTCTACTTAATTATGTTTATTATTATTTTTAAGTTCATATTTGTATACCGGTATGTATTTTTTCTGTATGTGATTTGATCCTGGTTGAGTGGAAGAAAAGGCCTGATGGCCTTAACTCTGCCAGGGAAAATAAAACTATTATTATTATTATTATTATTATTATTATTATTATTATTATTATTATTATTATTATTATTATTATTATTATTATTATTATTATTATTATTATTATAAGTTTGGCGAGAAGATGGTTTCCGTTGTGAACAAGACATATGCGGTTGGTTGGACTCTACAAATTTCTCCGCTGGGAGTTTGTCGTCGCTGATAATGAATGTGTCTTGTTTTTGTTGGATGTGCCTCTAGGCATTGAATCCCATTCGGTCATATAAGCAGCCCGCTTTTCTGCCGGCTGTACCCAAATAATGATGGACTAACATTATTAACAAGGTATAAATCTAGAGCGTGTTGACTAATCCGATAGCTGGACAAATATCGACGGCGATCGCCATGGTTCTATACAATTAGTGACAGTGTTTTGTTTACAACAGTGAAAGCTGGCCTCTATCGCAGCTGATTGATTCTGAAGCAATAATTTCGCTGCATTTAGCGTCACATGGTAATCGACTGAAGGAGCCTGAGTTCGAAGATATTCTTGAGATAGCCATGTTTAAACATTCAGAAACTAACAGCTGTTTGTAGAAAGGACGTACTACGTCATAACGTCGTGGTCTAAGACGTCATGTTTAGGAACGGCCTTACGGAATGCGCGCTGGTTCAAGTTCTCCTGGAGAAGAAAGAAATTTCTTATGACATTTCGGCCAGTGTATGAGACTAGTGCCCACCAAATATCTCAGCTCGCCAAATACATCATGATGTCATTATCCGATAACCTTTGACATCACTCGAAAGCGAGTTCCAATCTATAGTAACTGAGACTCTACAGTGTGTTCTGAAAAGAAAAGGTTCCAATATTTATAGATGAGGTAATATACAGGGACATCATTTTATTTTTACTTCAATTTTTATTGTACCTGAGTTTTTGAATGTACTTCACTCCCACCCCTTCTACTAATGAAGTTCAACCGTCTTCCACACAGATCCAAGACCGCATATACAGTCATAGTAGCCTTACGGTCATAGTAAACAGTACGTTCCAAAAATATGTTCGCGTTTTCTAGTGACGAAAGAGCTTTCAATATTGAATCATTTTCGCACAGGTACTGTCGTCCATTTGCCTACGTCGTATCCCGGTTTCCCCCACCTGCTTTTATTCACCAGCTAGTGGCTGGGCTGTCTTAGCTCTTTTGTGAGAACATTAATTTCTGTTAGGAATTGGACATCTACGTAATATTATACAACTGTTTAAAATAACTTGAATAAAAGGGCCTCGTTAAGTAATTAACTGTCACGTGATTTCCTCCCTTTCTACGACCCTAGGACATAACCACATGGACGAACAGTAGAAAGCATGTCTGAGTAATTTTATCTTTTCGGATCGGGCAGAAGTGAAGATTGAATTTACAGTACGTAAGGTACTCTTTTAAAGAGTAGGTACAGAATTATTTGAACATGAGTTACTAGTACGAAGAACGAAACTGGTAATTGGGATTAGGTACTATAGTCTATAGTGCGATAATATGCACATAGAACTGAAGCCTGTATCGAAATGAACGGCCACCATTTTAAAAAATATGTTTAAAAATCCATATTGTGATTATTTTTCAATTTAACTTCATTCTCTATATTGTACGCTAATGTGCTGTAGACAGTATAATATGTATACAATGCATAATGAATACGTCCACATGGACAGCTCAGTTCGTGAGTAAAAACACTCATTGTTAACATTGTACTGTATTTTGATTAAAGAAAAACCTAATGAAAATGATCAAACTCAAAAGCGCAATATTTCCTAGTTTAATTAAATGGATGAACTACTTTTCTTCCCTCCTATACCTAGTGAAGTGATTTGTTTGTATATTATGCCAGTATCATCGAACTCCAGTAGTGGAAGGGGGTAACAAACGGCGTTGATCCAGAGGTATAGGAAAGTTGATATTAAAAAATGGTAGTAAAAATAAAATGATGTCCCTGTACATCAAAACAAGAAAATAAAAGACCTACACACTTGGGTTCTAAAATTAATATCTTCTGAGAAATAAGCAAATGTTTACCATTACTCTAAAAGCAACTTATCTTCCACTGTGAGTTCTTTGGAAAGAAGCAATTGACGAGAAAGAATGCAATCATTTGTCACTGTATATTAAACAGTGAACGGCATACTTTTGTATATCTTTATGTCAAGAGGACGTTTTAGCAGACGACAGTGTGTTAGAGTATAATGTCATGTACTATTGTACGTAAACTGATTCTACACTGAAGTAATTTTATTATTGCTGTATCAGTCGGGTGCAGAGAGTTCACATTTATTTTAGGATCCATGTTTGTAGGACTTTTATTTCTTGTTTTAATGCATAGCCTACTACTTCCTCTATAAATATAGGAACTTTTTTCAGAACACTCTGTATAAGATGTAGAATATAAAGATGTCTTATGGTAGGGTATAATAGTTTGTCCCATTTACGTCCCATGATGTTTGTCTCCCATTTTCAACAGACAGGGTTGTATTATCTCGAAAAGGGCCTTTCATACAAAACAAAACGTGAAAAGAGGTTTTCCCCAGCCGTGGGACTGAAGCCGGATGGTCTATGGCGAGTCCTTGGCATCAACCCCTTTGATTTGATTACCCCCCTTTGATTTGATTACCTGGTTGGGTTTTTCCGAGGTTTCCCCCACCAAAAGGCAAATGCCGGGTAATATTTTGGCGAATCCTCGGACCTCATCTCATCTCACTACATCTCGCCAAAAAAAAAAAAAAAAATGTAAAAAATTGCACAAAATTGTAAAAATTGTAGAAAATTACTAAATTGTAAAACTATAAAAATTGGTAAAAATTGTAATTGTAATATTGTAAAATGTTGACTTGTTCCACATCTTAAAGCTTCATTGCTCATGTAAGATCTATGGAATAAAATAAATGAATGAAATGAATGAATGAATTATAGTTTGTCGCCATTTCAACTACAGCAAAAGCAGTTGCAATAACACAAGTGAATTATTTGATAAGTAGTCTATTTGTTGTCAGAATGTTTTAAAAGTGAAAGTATAGTTAGAATTTACCTAAATCTCCCATTAAAATGCACTAAAACATTGAATAGTCACCTTATTTTTTAAATTTTCTTGTATTTTTAAGTGCATAATTGCATGCATATTTGGCAGTTTTTAGTATACAGGGCGATTCATGTTTATATCCAACTTTTTATCCATTTATTACGTACAAATGACATTACATAAGAGGATCAAATTAGAATGAAACAGTAGAACATTCATTATTCTAGCAGAAATTAGGTTACTCTCATATACAGTCTTGTTGCCTTGGTTACTATTTCAAGATTTATTTCTTTAAACAGAACATTTTCCTGTAAACTTTCTGATTAAATGCACGTGTTTCGGACCGCACTGACAATAAAATAAAATGAAATCTTCATATTTTGTTTTTCAAATGATATGAAACACAATACATTTTAGAGATGGAATGGGTCACTTACCATGACTATTTATGCTATTATAGTGCAAGAAAAAGTTGGGTGTAAATTAATCCAAGTTTTCATCCATTTATTACTTTTAAATGACGTTAAATGAGAGGATCAAATTGAATCGCACTTTTTAGAAAGAAACTAAGTCAAAATTTGTCATTTTTATTTCTTCTGATGAAATGATTAATACTTCCAAGACGCAAAGATAAACAAAGGAAGGAACTTAAATAAACCTTTCCCTGTATCTCTAACATCGAGTTGATGTTTATATTACGGCACTGGTACACTGATATTTATTCATTAAAGTAAGTTCTTTTGCTCTCCTGAAAAAATAGAACATTTTGACTTAGTTCCTTTCTAAAAAGTGCGATTCAATTAGAATACAACAGTAGCGTACTCATTATTCAAGCAGTAATTCAGGTACGATCTCACAGTTAGTCTTGTCGCCATGGTTACTACTTCAAGATTTATTTCCTTAAACAAAATATTTTCCAGTAAACTTTCTGATTAAATGTACATGTTTCGGACCGTACTGACAATAAAATAAAATTGAATATCCATTTGTTCTTCAAATGATATGAAACACAATACATTTTTAGAGGTGGAATAGGTCACTTACCCTGACTATATGCTGTTATAATGCAATAAAAAGTGGAGTGTAAATATGTAGGTCTATATAAATCCTGAATTTACTTATAACAGAAGAAACTAAATTCTTTCGGAATGTACAACGAGAAATAGTCATCGTAATACGTTAATTTTGCTTAGATTTTCCTAAATTTTGCAGAAGGGAAAAAATATGACGAACGTCATTTTCTTCAGATGAAGATAGGCTGCAGATGGTTTTGATTAACTTGTCTTACTGAAACCACTTGTCCTGTGAACGCCTATGAAGGAACACAGAATTAAGGACAAGTCACTGTGATGTGGTGGCAGTTAGGTAGTTTATTGCATTAAGTGCGCCCCTTGTTGCTATGTTACGCTGTCGTGTAGACGGACAAGGGATTTAATCATATCAGGTGCAATCTAGTTTGATGAAGTAACGGAAATGGCCTGAGGTATCAAAATTCCATGGAAGGTTTAGGATCAGGAGCCATGGGTTGTTAGTAGGTGCTCCAAGGCGGCGTGTTCCTCCAGCAATCTTGAATAAATAACGGGTCACTTCTTGTTCATGTTACAAATGAAATAAGAATAACTAAAGTTCGTAAAACGTGAGTGTAGTGCAAAAGGACAATAACTGAAAGAGGCGAAACAAAAAAAGAATCCATCTAACACCACTTTTGCTATCCTGTGCAAGATTAATCCAGTCTCTACCATCATATCCCACCTCCCTCAAATCCATTTTAATATCCTCCCATCTACGTCTCGGCCTCCGAAAGATCTATTTCCCTCCGGCCTCCCAACTAACACTCTATATGTATTTCTGGATTCACCCATACGTGCTACATGCCCTGCCCATCTCAAACGTCTAGAGTTAATGTTCCTAATTATGTCAGGTGAAGAATACAATGCGTGCAGTTCTGCGTTGTGTAACTTTTTCCATTCTCCTGTAACTTTATTCCTCTTAGCCCGAAATATTTTTCTAAGAACCTTATTCTCAAACTCCCTTAATCTCTGTTCCTCTCTCAAAGTGAGAGTCCAAGTTTCACAACCATACAGAACAACCGGTAATATAGCTGTTTTATAAATTCTAACTTTCAGATTTTTTGACGGAAGACTAGATGACAAAAGCTTCTGAACCGAATAATAACAGGCATTTCCCATATTTATTCTGCGTTTAATTTTCTCCCCAGTGTTATTTATATTTGTTACTGTTGCTCCAAGATATTTGAATTTTTCCACCTCTTCGAAGGATAAATCTCAAATTTTTATATTTCCATTTCGTACCATATTCTGGTCACGAGACATAATAATAGACTTTATCTTTTCGGGGACACTTCCAAACGTATAGCTTTATTGCTTCAACTAAAATTTTCGTTTTTTTTCCCCCTAATAGTTTGTGAATTTTCTTCTAACATATTCACGTCATCCGCATAGACAAGAAGCTAATGTAACCCGTTCAATTCCAAACCCTCTCTGTTATCCTGGACTTTCCTAATGACATATTCTAGAGCAAAGTTAAAAGTAAAGGTGATAGTGCATCTCCCTGCTTTAGCCCGCAGTGAATTGAAAAAGCATCAGACTGAAGCTGGCCTATACGGACTCTGCTGTAAGTTTCACTGAGACACATTTTAATTAATCGAACTAGTTTCATGGAAATACCAAATTCAATAAGAATATCATATAAAACTTCTCTCTTAACCGAGTCATATGCCTTTTTGAAATATATGAATAACTGATGTACTGTACTTATACTCCCATTTTTCTCCAATATCCGTCGAATAAAAAATATCTGATGAATAGTCGCTCTATTACGCCTAAAACCACACTGATGATCATGGAAAAAAAAACAAAAAAAATGATAACAAATAATTATCATCATCATCTTAATGACTATCTTGTTAACATAATTCCGTTCATTACGTGCACAGGCCTACTTTCCTGACCAATGTCAATATCATTGACCTCTAGGTACCCTTCAAACTTGATCGCCACTGAAATAGACAAGATTAAATACTGGACTGCTTAGCTTCAAAGGCCATCAGTATCGTATTCACTACAAAGCTGCGATTTCAAAGTGAGTCACGTAAAACCTGAGACTTCAATCAGTATTTGCGACTTACGGACCTTGCACAATAAAGCCAAACAGTACTCCGCGTTCCTAGGGCGTTTGTGCCGGAGAAATCCACTAAATTGAACGGATTCTGACCATTCTATCGCACTCGATACACCGAAAAGAAATGCGAGCTCAAACGTCTATACATCTGGAGGTTTGTCAAACGAAGACGTTTTCAAATTAAGGTATTCTGAAAATACTTTGACGTCTACTATTTTTCATATTTCGCCTAATCCCCATTGTCATCATGTCATCGTTTCATTCCATCTGAATAAACTCTATTCTAAAAATAACCTCCACTTTGCTAACTGAGCTACATTCAAATATCTTTGGGTGAAAAAAATATATATACAGGGTGTTTCAGAAATACTTTGACAAATCTTGTGGACATGTACCTCACACCAAAACAAGAAAAAAAAGTCCATGTAAACATATGTCCGAAAATCCTTGTTTTTTTAGCTGTTAATGAAAGAACATAATGAAACATCCGTTAGATATTGTCAGGTTGGTAGCAAGTGTTGCAACTTTAATCAAATCAGAAACTCATAACAATGAAAATGAAAGCAAGAGGAGGACATTTTGAACATTTGTTATGAGTTTCTGAATTGATTAAAGTTGCAACACTTGCTGCGAAGCTGACAATATCTAAGGGATGTTTCATTATGTTAGTAGTAGTGGTGGTGGTGGTGGTAATTTATTTATTTATTTATTTATTTATTTATTTATTTATTTATTTATTTAACCTGTTAGAGTTAAGGCCGTCAGGCCTTCTCTGCCCCTCTACCAGGAGATTCCAACTATAATATGAAGAATAAAATTACAATTAGTTGTATTAAATGTACAATTGCAAATAAAATTACAATTAGTATTAAATTTACAATTTCAAATAAAATTACAATTAGTATTAAATTTACAATTACAAATAAAATTACAATTAGTATTAAATTTACAATTGCAAATAAAATTACAATTAGTATTAAATTTACAATTACAAATAAAATTACAATTAGTATTAAATTTACAATTTCAAATAAAATTGCAATTAGTAGACTATTAAATTTACAATTACAAATAAAATTACAATTAGTATTAAATTTACAATTGCAAATAAAATTACAATTAGTATTAAATTTACAATTACAATTACAATAAAAATCAAAGTACGAAAAGATTACCTGAATAATGAAAGCTAGATCATTTATCATAGAGAAACAAAGAATATTTTATATTTACTGAATTACAAATTAAACCTAGATAACAAAATTGTATTGTGATGAAATATTACTGGATATTGAAATATTTTGTGATAGATTAAGGAAACTATTTACAAGAAATCAGTTACTGACCAAGTGCCTAGTAAGTATGCGTTTGAATTCAATTTTATTTCGACAGTCCCTGATGCTAGCAGGTAGCGAATTCCAGAGTCTTGGCAGGGCTATTGTGTTATTTCATTAATAACTAAAAAACTACGGATTTTTGGTCATATGTTAATATGAACTTTTTTCTTGTTTTGGTGTGTGGAACATGCTCCCAAGGTATGTCAAAATATTTCTGAAGCACTCTGTAAATATATATTTTTGACCTCGTAAAATTCGATGAACACTGGATTTGCTGATACCAATCTCACGAGAACATTGCCTCATTGACTTGTTCGAGGATTGTGCAAAAGCCTGCATGACTGCATCAACACTCTCGTTATCGGTGGAACTTCTCTTTCTTCCGCACCGCCCTTTCAACACATCTTGCACCGTTCCGTTGACTTCAAACTTGTCTCGGATTCTTGTGATAGTTAACCTTGTTGGTGGTTGTGTTCCAAATTCAACCCTTGAATGTCAACAACGTTCTCCACTTTTCAATAACATTTCAGTATTCATTTACGTTCATCGAACTATAATTGCACCGCCATGTTTGTTTATAAACACATGAACATGTTTCCATGCTTTCCACTGCCTTCTGAATCATAAACAGCAAAAATCGTATTTCTATCTCATTTCTTTGCTGTGAAATAGTATTTCAAAGAGTGTATACATCAATTTGGGACACCCTGTATTCAGGGCCAAAAATCTCTACAGCTCAAACAGAGGCGAAGAACAATTTTTGTGATATCACAGTTATATTATGACCATTGTTTTTGTGTAACAACTGGGACTGATGCTGATTAAAGAGGATGATTTCGTTTAATAAGGATTTTCTCTTGAAGCGGGTAGATCCCTCCACTACTGTTTTAATAGTGCAGCATCCAGGTATAATATAATATCTGCTACATGGTGTTGTTTACAGTAACACCCGTGTCTTGCGTAGGAATTGATATTGAGGAAAACTTGCTCTAAGCTGATAGCTATTTATATGGCATTCGTGTGAGCAACTTTAGGGACGATCTTGCATGGAAAAGATGCATGTTGCAATATGTATGAATAGCTTGACACTGTTGCTATGACAACACTCTGCACTAATAAATTCTGATAGTAAAGTAAAAGTGATTTAATTACAGCAGTGTGTAATCTGCTATTTTCTTAGAAGGGGACAAGGTTCTCATAATTATGTATTTAGCCCACAAGAAATAAGATTCACTGTAATGATGTATATCAACGTGGAGTAAAGGAACGTTAAATAAACAATTACAACTACAATCATCATCTCATCGTCTATGAATAGCCTCTGTAGTTTAAAAGGAACGTTAACTCAAGAATTACAATTACAATCATCATCTCATCGTCTATGAATAGCCTCTGTAGTTTAAAAGGAACGTTAAATAAAGAATTACAATTACAATCATCATCTCATCGTCTATAAATAGCCTCTGTAGTTTAAAAGGAACTTTAACTCAAGAATTACAATTACAATCATCATCTCATCGTCTATGAATAGCCCCTGTAGTTTAAAAGGAACGTTAAATAAAGAATTACAATTACAATCATCATCTCATCGTCTATGAATAGCCTCTGTAGTTTAAAAGGAACGTTAAATAAAGAATTACAATTACAATCATCATCTCATCGTCTATGAATAGCCTCTGTAGTTTAAAAGGAACGTTAAATAAAGAATTACAATTACAATCATCATCTCATCGTCTATGAATAGCCTCTGAAGTTTAAAAGGAACGTTAAATAAAGAATTACAATTACAATCATCATCTCATCGTCTATGAATAGCCTCTGTAGTTTAAAAGGAACGTTAAATAAAGAATTACAATTACAATCATCATCTCATCGTCTATGAATAGCCTCTGTAGTTTAAAAGGAACGTTAAATAAAGAATTGCAATTACAATCATCATCTCATCGTCTATGAATAGCCTCTGTAGTTTAAAAGGAACGTTAAATAAAGAATTACAATTACAATCATCATCTCATCGTCTAATGAGTAGCGTCTCTAGTTTAAAAATAACTGTAAATAATAAATAATTACGTTTTATCATCATGTCATCGTCTGTAATTTAAAATAGAAGTGGAGGTAGTTAACTGTTAAATTCGAGTAAAAGTCACATTTTAATAAATGAAATCGACAGTAATGTATTTTTCAAATGTAGGAAATATACATTTGTAAAAGTTTTGTGATTGATAAAAGTTTTATTGTCAAACTGTATTAAAGTTTTTGCTATATTTTATAAGATGAAAACACACATACAGACACACATATACTCACATTTCTCTCTCTCTTTTTCTTCTCTGTCAGAGAGGACAATGACGTCATGAATTTGGCTTTCCGGTTCAAAGAATGTAGGTGAAATAGTTTTTACTGCTTTTTTATGCGACAATCCTGGAAAGAACACAGTCACAGACTTTTGTTTATCTTCCTGACTTTTGAACAGAGGGGACTAAACCTACAGCGGGTTATCGTGTCCAGTGCATACCTTCACAGTAGTTTTAACATAAAATTTCCCTGCAAGTAATTTTGTTCCCTGTAAAAAAAAAAGTAAAGCCTCTGTTTTATTCCTCCGGGGATAAAAAGAGGGTGGTTAGAGCTTTAAATTTGGCAACAGGGCTGCTGTTAAAGCCAGTTTACGATCCACTTTGCTCTGTTTTAAATCACAAGTCACTGAATAAGGTTAATCCACGGCCGCCTGTTTTCAAACCGTCTAGCGATCAAGGTGGCGGTGGATCCCCCTATCGATTGGGGGATGAGCGTTCGTTTAATGGAGGGGCTCGCGAGTTGATGGGTTCCACTTTATAGGTTCTCTAGCGCGGTGTTGATGAAATATACAGCTTGATGACCGACGTCATTGTTGGGCACAAGTGGTCGGTGAAAGTGTTTTCAGGGTGAGATTTAACAATTACGGGAACTCTTAAGCTGCCTGATTCATTGATCTATTTCTCTGCACGATAACTGTGGAGGTGTGAAAAGATTTAACTTACGATGGGGAAGATATAAAGATTTTTATCCATGACCATAACGAAAAGCATGCCTTTACTAAATACTTTTGCGTTTGTAAAGTAGGCTTTTATTCAACACTAGCCGTACCGGTGTGCTCCGCTGCACCCGTTAGAAATAAATATAAAGTAATTACATAATTAAAATAGGACGTTTGATCCAGGGAACATTCGTGTTTGATAGAAGGATAAATCGTTTAATATGTCACTTAATTTAAATTGTATTTAAATAATTAAAATGCGGTCATTTTGGTCCAGAGAGCAATCATTTGGTGCAATGACAATTCCTTTAACATGTTTCTTAATAAAATTGTTATTACATGCAACAATAATTTAATGAAGATTGACATCATTTAGTTTTAATGTGTATACTTTATATTACTTGCTATATGTTTCAGCAGTTACTGTAATCACATTGTAGAATTATGTCCATCTAGAGAAACTACACTTTCCGATGGTGAAATAATAATTAAACAATTAATTAACTTCCGATATTACTTCATACAAACACAGAAACATTCTCTTAGGCTATGTTTAATAACTTTCGACTGTTGTTGTCCAAGGCCCCTATAGACGAAGTCATTTGTTTTTATTTCAGTACAGCGCCTTAGATGGCGTTGTTATTGTAATTTTAAAACTCATTTGTCTCATTAAATATATATCAGTCCTATAAAAATTTTGTATAGGATAGAACTTATCGGAAATTATATTTAAAGAAACGTTTGTTATGTAATATTTTTCATGAAAACCAATAATAAGCGAGATATTTCGATTTATTTAATTCAGGCCCCCTTATAACCCCCCTTTGAAATAAAGTATTTTGAATTCCATATAGCCTAAAATCTAAGTTACAACGAACTTAATGTATATTCCAATTTTCATATAAATCGGTTCAGCCATTATCGCGTGAAAAGGTAACAAACATCCAGACAGACAGACAGACAGACAAAAATGTCAAAAAAGCGATTTTCGGTTTCAGGATGGTTAATTATACATGTTAACACCAATTATTTTTGGAAAATCGAAAATTACGAGAACAATTTCGGCTCCAGATTTATTATTAGTATAGATTACTTTATTTCACTAGTGAGATAAAGACTTTACCTCACAGTTTGAACTTTATCTCACAGTTCATTAGTATTTTCCTAGTACCCGGGCACGCACGTATACTTTTCCATTGAACTATTACTCAAGAAGTTAATATATTAGTTACTAGATGTCACTACCTCTACTTCTTTATTACTATTTCTTAAATATACATACACTCAATCTCCTTCTCTTTTCTCTATCTGCTACGTCGTAATTTGTGTGTTGTATCCATATCTAATATGTATTTTTTTTTAATTTCATAATAATTTACTTCTTGGGATGCGAGGAGACTTGAGCCTGCGAAGTTGGGTTAAGTTGGGTTTATAGGATTTTAAAACAACACGCGTTAGTCAACTGAGCTAAACAGACACGATGATAAATTACGTTTTAATATTCCTCTTAAGTTTCTTCTTCTTCTTCTTCTTCTTCTTCGTTTAACCTCTCCCTTTTAGGTTCATTTACACGACCCATGCCACACGGGCCTTACAGGGCCGCGACCTGTCGGGAGAGGAATTAATCTATTGGATCACATACATACTTTTTGACCACACAAGGACATGGAGGGCCTCCCCGGATGAGGGATCAGCTCTATGCCAGGGCCACCTCCGATACAACACAAGACATTACACAGCATTCACTCACACATATGGAAGGATTAAGGGAAGGATCGCCGTCCATGGCCGGACTTTCAAGAGGTACAATCCCGGAATTTGCCTGGAAATAACTGAGGAAACCATGAAAAACCTCAGGATTACCGGCTCCTGGGATCGAACCTCGGACCTCCCGAATGCGAGGCCAGCCCTCTACCACGTCGCTACCTCTTAAGTTTACAGAAGTAAAATGTGAAATTATTTTAATCACATTAGTCCCGTGAACACTTCTAAATAATCCCTGAAACTTCAAAAAGATGAAGTACACGTTTAAAATGAAAAAAAAAAAAAAAAAAAAAAAAAAAAATATATATATATATATATATATATTAAAATTGTATAATTAATTATAATTTGTTATTTATCCAACGCCTTAGATACTAATCTTCACTAATAATGGCCTCCTGCATCATAACCTACCTAGTACACGTATCGATTCTAAAATCCATGCCATGATATGTGATTATATGAGGACTTATTTTCAACATATTTTCTTTTATAAAACATAATTTTTCGTTATGGTCATGGATAAAATTACGTATGGTACTTGTGAGCGTGATCTTTATTGCGCTCGTGGAAAGATTTAGGCACGAGGCGTCAGCCGAGTGCATAAATCTTTCCACTCGCGCAATAAAGATGCAGTTACCTCACAAGTACCATAAATAACTATTAAATGCTCAATCAATATGATTTATCTATTTGCAAATTATTATTTGCTATTACATCTGAAGTAGATATGAACGTTTTCGCTTGTACGGCATCATCAGATATTTGAAAATTGACGAAATCTAAACTTAATTAATTAAATTGTACAAAGTAATATACATAACAAAGTTTATTGATTTTGTCATGAGCTTTATGTAGTAGCAAACGTATTGGTAGAAATGTTCAATTTTGAATTTGTGTAATTTGTTGTTTGCCGAAAAATAAAGTATGAAAATTAAGATTGTGGACGTGTATGGCATTCTAATATTCAATTTTCAATAACTAACTGAAATGATTTCCAATTTATATTATAGTACTGTGACATTCATTGCTTGTAAATGTTTTTTCCACAAGTCAAAATTATGTAGGATTAAGAAATTTGTATTGAAATGGAAGGGAGTCAAATTTAAATGTACTGTATATGTTACCTTATAGTGTCACCAGTAACTTATCTAAAGTTAATTAATTTTGGTGTACGTTTTCAAAAATATGTAATAGGACTTTTGAAACACTCTGTGTTTTTAAAAATAGGATGATTATTTTTTATTTTTCCATTTTTTTTGTAATTTTATAATTAATAATACATAAAATGTTTATATTCCAAATGCTTAACGAAGATTGATGTTTGGTTTTGATTGAGGTAATCATATTACCCCCCTTGGTGGTAGTAAGATGTGAAAAACCTTGGTAACAGGAGGGTTAATTTGAACTCTATTTTTGCACCAAAACCTTAGTATAACGAAATTTCCCAAGTTTGCCCTACAAATTGAAGAAAGGAGAAGGATGAAATTGAATGCTTTGTTATTTATTTATTTATTTTTTTTCGTTGTTGGTAACTCTATAGCATCTATTAGATGATTTATGGTTGTGTTAACAGATGGAGTTACTTGTCAACAATGTGACGCTGAAACGTGTGTTCAGGATACTGACCAGCGACAGTCCTGACGTATTTTTATATTGTGATGATTGGTTAATTTATATTAACCCGGCACACTCACAATCACACTCACATTCATACAAATTTCCAGACTCTAGATACCCAGGGAATTCCTCAAGAAATTCCTCTTCAAGAAAAATTCACCGAGAGCCTAACCCGGGAATCGAACCCGGGACCTCCTGATCTGGAAGCCAGCATGCAGACCAACAGACCACGGAGGCAGTCTATGCTTTGTTATGCTGAAATTTTTAATCTGAAAAAGAAACGGGAAAATTCGTAGAATCCCTCATTCTCCTATATCACTGCAGTGAGCGTGGGGGAACGAAACCCTTTTTAGTGGTACCTTGGTACTAAGAATGGGTGCAGACGTACAAAGAGCTGATGGGATGATAGGTTTGCAGAATGTGTAATTGATTTCAACAGCGCTACTTACTTCCCTGTGGCAGAGAAGTCGATAATCGATATATCGGTTACAGACTTGCTCCTCGTCTAACGAGGAAACATCTGACAAACACAAGGCGCGCTGGAGCTGAGCCAATGATGGCAGTTTTGTGTGTAGGACTGAGGTGTGCGGCGGAGGGTTATTATGGGTGTGACCACAAGTGTCGGGCATTTCAACAGTTGGAACTTAATCTGATGAAACGTCGAAATAGAATTATTGTAGCGTTAATGGCAATCATAGCCTTCCCGCAGAGTTACAGGGTGTTTCATAATGTCTTTGTGTTACAATGCTGTGTTTATCAATGGGATTTTGTTTGAAAATGATACTTTTATTGATAGGGAGCAAGGTAATTCAGTAACGAATGATTTACTTTTATTTTGTGGGAAATAGGAACAAAAATATTACCATTCATGTCTTTGGATTGCTCTCAATAATTACTTATATTTGCTATTTATAGTTTGGTAACCCAATAGTTATTCCAAATTTACGGCTAGAAAACTCACATTTACGCAGAAGAATTTGTGGTTATTAAATTTCTAATCGAACATCAGATGATTGCAGAAATGATGATAATTGAGAAGATATCTATGGAGAAGATGATAATTGAGAAGATGACTATGAGGTAGATGATAATTGAGAAGTTGACTGTAGAGAAAATGATAATTCAGTGGATACTTTGGAGAAAATGATAATTGAGAAGATCATGAAAAAGATGACAATTGATAAGGTGATAATATGGAGAAGATGATAATTGAGGATAAGCATATGGCAGATGCAGTATAATTGGGATCATTGAAAAGTGACTATGGG
Organism: Periplaneta americana; assembly: GCF_040183065.1. Taxonomy (NCBI): domain Eukaryota; kingdom Metazoa; phylum Arthropoda; class Insecta; order Blattodea; family Blattidae; genus Periplaneta; species Periplaneta americana. The sequence goes on along the minus strand of NC_091128.1, from coordinate 159,655,327 downwards.
GAAGATGATAATTGAGAAGATTACTAGATAAAATGATAATTCAATTGATGACTGTGAAAAAGATGATAATTGAGGGTATGACTAAGGAGAAGATGATAATAGAGAAAATGACTTTGGAGATGATAATTAGGAAGATGATTATGAAGGAGCTGATAATTTTATTTACAAAACTCTGGAGAAGATGACTTTGGAGAAGATGATAACTTTATTGAGAAGAAGACTTTGAAGAAGATTATAAATTGAGATGATGACTTTGGAGGAAATTATAATTGAGAGAAGAATCTGGGGAAGATGATAATTGGGAAGATGATTATGGAGAAAATGATTTTATTGAGAAGAAGACTCTGGAGAAGATGACTTTTGAGATGACGATAATTGAGAAGATGACTCTGAAGATGATAATTTTATTGAGAAGAGTCTGGAGAAAGTAATAATAGAGAATATGACTTTGGAGACGATAATTGAAAAGATGATTATGAAGAAGATGATAATTTTATTTATAGAACTCTGGAGAAGATGACTTTGGAGAAGACGATACTTTTATTGAGAAGAAGACTCTGGAGAGGATGATAACTGAGTAGATGACTATGGAGAAGATGATAATTTTAATGAGAAGAAGACTCTGGAGAGGATGATAACTGAGTAGATGACTATGGAGAAGATGATAATTTTATTGAGAAGAAGACTTTGGAGAAGATGATAACTGAGTAGATGACTATGGAGAAGATGATAATTTTAATGAGAAGAAGACTCTGAGGAAGATGACTTTGGAAATGATAATAATTGAGAAGATGGTTCTGAAGAAAATGATCATTGAGAAGACGATAATTTAGAAGATGACTATAGAGAAGATGATAATTTTATTGACAAGAAGACTCTGGAAAGGAAGATAACTGAGTAGATGAGTTTGGAGAAGATGATAATTTAGAAGATGACTATGGAAAAGATGACAATTTTATTGACAAGAAGACTCCGGAGAAGATGATAACTGAGTAGATGACTTTGGAGATGACAATATTATTGAGAAGAGACTCTGGAGAAGATTATAAATTGAGATGATTTTGGAGGACATTATATGTAATTGAGAAGAAGAATCTGGAGGTGATGATAATTGAGAAGCTGACTTTGGAGAGAATGATAATTCAGAGGATGACTATAGAGAAGTTGATAATTGAGAAGAAGATTATGGAGATGATTATAATCGAGATGACAGTGAAGAAGATGACTTTCGAGAAGTTCGAAATTGAAAAGATGACTGATTTTTACGAATATTTATGTTAATTGAGAAGATGATATTGATAAAATGATTTTGAAGATGATGTCAATGACACAATAGTGTGGCAAAGAGAATGAAATGAAATTTATATCGACTAGATATTTGTGAAATGAAAATCATTGCGTCTTTGTGGATGCATCCATATACTTCCATTTGATATTGTACATAGGTGGTAATACATTATATCAAACTCACACCAGAAATGAACCAGACACTTCAGGGAATAAATTACATTATAGTAGCATAGGTATTGTAATTAAATTGTGCAACATTTGGGTATACTGCAGAAAGCCGAATAAGTTTCCAAAATATAACGTAACACAGATTAATATTGTATTAGCCTGTACTACAGAGTATCAAAGGAGGCTGATGGTTATTTTAATGTGTCGATTATGAAACGTAATGTACTGGAACATAGAGCCGTAAGTGTTATCTTTCCAGCTGGACGGTTTGTTTAGTGTGCAATCATAATGTCTGCATTTTATGAAATCTTGTCACATAATTCGAGAGATAAAAAAAGCATCAGATGTAACCAAACGTCACATTTCAAAATGAAGATCAGTTAATAAAATATACGAGGTGTTTTAAACCGTAGAAGACGGACAGTTAAAGAAGATGAATTTCTACATTTTCCTATCTTACACTTTTTCTCGAATGATCCTTCAGCACAGATGTATTGACGTAAAAATAAATAATGTAGAAAATGGTGGTGTGAATATTTTAGTGAACCAGTACTTAACGTAATGATAGATAGAAAGAACATACCTGGTTTTCATTTCAAAATTTACCAGTCTAAATAATTATTTAATTAAATTTAACATAAACAAAATGTGAATTTAGATATTAAGGAGAAGTTTAAAACAAGTTTTAATTACATTTTAGGTTCCACCCCTTAGCCTCATCCCCTTTGAAATTTCAAATGGCACCCCTATATTATTATTGTTTAGTCATCTGTCCGAAGACAGGTTTGAACCTCATAAGTGACGCCAATAAGGCATCACTCATAAGGCAATTAAGCCAGGGGATAGTGGAGCAGGCCCGGGTTCGATTCCTGGTTGGGGTAAGTTACCTGGTTAATGTTTTTCCGGGGTTTTCCCTCAACCCAGTATGAGCAAATGCTGGATAACTTTCGGTGCTGGACCCCGGACTCATTTCACCGGCATTATCACCTTCATCTCATTCAGACGCTAAATAACCTAAGCTGCTGATAAAGCGTCGTAAAATAACCTACTAAAATAAAAAAAAAAAGATAGTGGAGCAGGGTTATCAGTCCCTTTCCCCCTCCATTGCATACATCGCCGACTAGCTACATATTACACTAATCAGACTTCAGATGCATACAAACAATTGTTCCTCCTCTGACACATATCGTCAAGTGAGATGTACTGCCTGATAATATATGTATATATCAGCCAGAACCTGAATCAGAGATACCCTTATATTGTGATACTTAAATTTGAAAGAGTATTCAATTGTTTATACGTCTCATTCATTTGTTCTCACATTTTTTTTTCTATCGTCGCCTGGCAACCGGGATTGATGTTATTATCAGTTGGTTGCAGGATAAAAAAACACAGTTTGCTTTGGGTAATGTACTAAATTAAATATTCAAAATGTGCTCCATTGTTGGCTAAGCAGAAATATAGCCTATTTTGAAACTCCTCTGCAATATCAAAACCATACATAAATAACTTAAATTTAAACTTCTGTTTTTATTATCCTCTATCTTGTTTTAAGGGGAGGGGATGGTATTTTTTAAAACCTGTTTCCTGTTTGGTGTAAAATATTAATTTTTTGTATGTAGAGAGGTCATAGCTGTGGCAACTCAACCAAATAAAAATATTTTGAAAAAAAAAAAAATTATTTGGGGGCCCAGATTTGAAAAAAAAAATACCCAGTGCAGGATTGTACTAAAACCGATATATCTAAATCATTTTTAAAGATAGATTCAAACAGTTTTTTGCAATGTATTTGCAAAAGTATGTTCTACAAACTGTCTGTAACAGAATTTTGGTATTAGTCCCTACGTTTGTAAAATAAACAATTAAAATTTAATAACAATTTTCTGATTTCCTTTCTTGCAAACAAACGGACATATTTTTAAAATGAAATCAATTAACAAACTTCTGTTACAGAGAAAAGTTTCCTAATAGTCTAAAGAATGTGTGTTCTAAATTTCATGCATGTATCTTTAATAGTTCAGAAATTATATCCATTTTTGTCTGGCAATGTAGCAGAAAGAATGAAGTTACTGGAAACCGATAAAAGCGGGCGTGTGATTTAAAAATCCATAGCACAGGAAGTTTAAAAATGACGTGTCAATATCCGGTAAGGGCACAAATACCCACAAAATGTTATGCAATGCATTCCAAACATATCAAAGGGTATTTTAAAGAATTTGTTTTTGAAAATTTTCTCATTTTTCAGCAAAAAAATACCATCCTCTCCCCTTAAATTTTTTAAAGAATAGCTTTATAATACAGTACATAGCCATAACATTTCTTAATATTAGTTTGTGTTACTGCCTGAAATAACCTGTAATCAACAACAGTTTTTGTAGCTTTATTCTCTTTAGTTCTAATCAACAATAACAACAATGCAGGTTGCCAGGCGACGATGGAAAACAAAAGATGTGAAATAAATGAATCAGACGTTCTCGTATAAACATTTGAATGCTCTTTCAAATTTAATATCTAAATTGACGTTTTTTTTATTTGATATAAATAATTATTTAGACTGGGAGTTTTGGAATGATTATGCTTCTTTCTCAATTTTACTGTATTAGCTTGCTACAATCGGTAGGAAATATTTTTCTCGTCCAATTAAATGTAAACCACAGGAATTTGAAGCTGTTCGTTGCTAGGTTACGATGATCAGTGCCTTCTAGGATAGCTTCCACTTTATTTTTAATGAAGTATGGGAGGTTTGGAACTCAGTATAGCGTGTAATGGCGAACTTTATACTTTATATCTGGCTCTGTGGGATATTTTTTACTCTTCACAATGGTAGCAGGGATTTTTTAGAGAGTCTATAAATTGGCGTATTGTCGCAGTGTAACTGCCACGACTGATTTTGGTCCGACTAATGGAATTTTGACAACTTTAGGGTCTCGTAACTACAAAAGTTGGGAATGGGTGTTTATTACGAAGGATATCGTGCGTTCAGGGAATAATATGAGGAGATTGGATACCAGAGTTGCAAGTGGTCTGGGGAATTGTAGAAATAACAGACGAAACTTCATCTCTTTCGTCCTTCGTTGAGACTCTATTAAAGGAAAATGTTTTTAACAGAACTGCCGTTACTTAGGACAAGGATTCTCCCCTCCACTTCTGCTACGTTTTCTAAAACAGACAGGTCCTGTAAGAGAAGTTGCGGGGTTCGAGTTCTTGTAAGTCGTTGAGAACGTTTTATTGATAATGGTAAAGACCTTTTCCTTGTAAAATCATGAAGTGGCTGACAGAGCTGAAATAACTTGAAGGAAAAGTGAATTTAATGTTTTTATACGGTGTGTTGGAAAATAAGTACAGATACTGTTCTGAGTATTATGAGTGCAATGAAAGAAACAAAAATCCGTCAAGCATTTCGGCCGATGTTCCATTGATTTATACACTACAGATATAGTGTGTTTGGAAAGAAATATTCTATGTAATTTATGAACTAGGCCTGAATATATTACTGGTTGTCGTGTACACGCTGCTGCATCATTTGGCGTTGAGGAGAATAAGGAGAGGACAAGGAGAACAAGGGGAAGACAGGAAAAACAAGAGGAAGACAGGGAAAACAATGGCAAGAGAAAGACAGGGAGAACGAGAGAAGACCGGGAGAACGAGGGAAGGACAAGGAGATCGAGGGATATACAGTGAGAACAAGAGGATAACAGAGAGAACAATGGGAAAACAAGGAAAACAAGGGGAAAGACAAGACAAGGGAAAGACAAGGAGAATAAGGGGAAGACGAGAACAAGAAGGGGAATACAAGGAGAAAAAGAGATTACAAGCAGAAAAAGGGGACGACAAGGATAAAAAGGGTAAGACAAGAAGGAAAAGAGGGAGACAAGAAGAAAAAGGGGAAGACAAGGAGAAAAAGTGGAAGACAAGGAGAAAAAGGGGAGACAAGGAGAAAAAGGGGAAGACAAGGAGAAAAAGGGGAAGACAAGGAGAAAAAGGGGAAGACAGGGAGAAAAAGGGGAAGACAGGAAGAAAAAGAGAAAGACAAGGAGAAAAAGGGGAAGACAAGGAGAAAAAGGGGAAGATAAAGTGAAAAAGGGGAATACAAGGAGAAAAAAGGGAAAACAGGGAGAAAACGGGGAAGACAAGAAGAAAAAGGGAAAGACAAGGAGAAAAAGGGGAAGACAGGCAGAAAAAGGGAAAGACAAGGAGAAGAAGGGGAAGACAAGAAGAAAAAGGGAAGACAAGGTGAAAAAGCGGAAGATAAGGAGAAAAAGGGGAGACAAGGAGAAAAAGGGGAAGACAAGGAGAAAAAGGGGAAGACAAGGAGAAAAAGGAAAAGACAAGGAGAAAAAGTGGAACACAGGAAGGAAAAGGGGAAGACAAGGAGAAAAAGAGAAATACAAAGAGAAAAAGGGGAAGACAGTTAGAAAAAGAGGAAGACAAGGAGAAAAAGGGGAAGATAGGGAGAAAAAGGGGAAGACAAGGAAAAAAGGGGAAGATAAGGTGAAAAAGGGGAATGCAAGGAGAAAAAAAGGAAAAACAGGGAGAAAACGGGGAAGACAAGAAGAAGACAAGAAGAAAAATGGGAAGACAGGGAGAAAAAGGGAAAGACAAGGAGAAAAAGGGGAAGACAAGGAGAAAAAATGAAAGACAAGGAGAAAAAGGGTAACACAGGAAGAAAAAGGCAAGACAAGGAGAAAAAGAGAAATACAAGGAGAAAAAGGGGAAGACAGTTAGAAAAAGAGGAAGACAAGGAGAAAAAGGGGAAGATAAGGTGAAAAAGTGGAAGACAAGGAGGAAAAAGGGAAAACAGGGAGAAAACGGGGAAGACAAGAAGAAAAAGAGGAAGACAAGAAGAAAAGGGGAAAGACAAGGAGAAAAAGGGGGAAGACAAGGAGAAAAAGGGGGAAGACAAGGAGAAAAAGGGGAAGACAGGGAGAAAAATGGGAAGACAAGGAGAAAAAGGGGAAGCCAGGAAGAAAAAGGGGAAGACATGGAGAAAAAGATGAAGGTAAGAAGAAAAAGGGGAAGATAGGGAGAAAAAAGGGGAAGATAGGGAGAAAAAAGAGGAAGACAGGGAGAAAAAGGGGAAGACAAGGGAAAAAAGGGAAAGACAAGGAGAAAAAGGGGAAGACAAGGAGAAAAATGAGAAGAAAAGAAGAAAAAGGGGAAGACAAGGGAAAAAAGGGAAAGACAAGGAGAAAAAAGGGAAGACAGGGAGAAAAAGGGGAAGACAGGAAGAAAAAGGGGAAGACAAGGAGAAAAAGAGAAAGACAAGGAGAAAAAGGGGAAGACAAGGAGAAAAAGGGAAAGATAAAGTGAAAAAGGGGAATACAAGGAGAAAAAAGGGAAAACAGGGAGAAAACGGGGAAGACAAGAAGAAAAAGAGAAAGACAAGGAGAAAAAGGGGAAGACAGGCAGAAAAAGGGAAAGACAAGGAGAAGAAGGGGAAGACAAGGAGAAAAAGGGAAGACAAGGTGAAAAAGCGGAAGATAAGGAGAAAAAGGGGAGACAAGGAGAAAAAGGGGAAGACAAGGAGAAAAAGGGGAAGACAAGGAGAAAAAGGAAAAGACAAGGAGAAAAAGGGGAAAACAGGAAGAAAAAGGGGAAGACAAGGAGAAAAAGAGAAATACAAAGAGAAAAAGGGGAAGACATTAGAAAAAGAGGAAGACAAGGAGAAAAAGGGGAAGATAGGGAGAAAAAGGGGAAGACAAGGAAAAAAGGGGAAGATAAGGTGAAAAAGGGGAATGCAAGGAGAAAAAAAGGGAAAACAGGGAGAAAACGGGGAAGACAAGAAGAAGACAAGAAGAAAAATGGGAAGACAGGGAGAAAAAGGGAAAGACAAGGAGAAAAAGGGGAAGACAAGGAGAAAAAATGAAAGACAAGGAGAAAAAGGGTAATACAGGAAGAAAAAGGCAAGACAAGGAGAAAAAGAGAAATACAAGGAGAAAAAGGGGAAGACAGTTAGAAAAAGAGGAAGACAAGGAGAAAAAGGGGAAGATAAGGTGAAAAAGTGGAAGACAAGGAGGAAAAAGGGAAAACAGGGAGAAAACGGGGAAGACAAGAAGAAAAAGAGGAAGACAAGAAGAAAAGGGGAAAGACAAGGAGAAAAAGGGGGAAGACAAGGAGAAAAAGGGGAAGACAGGGAGAAAAATGGGAAGACAAGGAGAAAAAGGGGAAGCCAGGAAGAAAAAGGGGAAGACATGGAGAAAAAGATGAAGGTAAGAAGAAAAAGGGGAAGATAGGGAGAAAAAAGGGGAAGACAGGGAGAAAAAGGGGAAGACAAGGAGAAAAAGGGGAAGACAAGGGAAAAAAGGGAAAGACAAGGAGAAAAAGGGGAAGACAAGGAGAAAAATGAGAAGACAAGAAGAAAAAGGGGAAGACAAGGGAAAAAAGGGAAAGACAAGGAGAAAAAGGGGAAGGCAAGGAGAAAAAGGGGAAGACAGGGAGAAAAAGGAGAAGACAAGAAGAAAAAGGAGGAGACAAGAAGAAAAAGGGGAAGACAAGGAGAAAAAGGGAAAGAAAAGAAGAAAAAAGGAAGACATGAAGAAAAAGGGGAAGATAGGGAGAAAAAGGGGAAGACAAGGGGAAAAAGGGGAAGACAAGGAGAAAAAGGGGAAGACGGGGAGAAAAAGGAGAAGACAGTGAGAAAAAGGAGAAGACAAGGAGGAAAAGGGGAAGACAAGGAGAAAATGGGAAGACAAAAATCAAAAGGGGAAGACAATAAGTAGACAAGGAGAACAAGGGTAATACAAGGAGGAAAAAGTGAATAGAAAGGTAATAAAGGGAAGGCAATGAGAACAAGGGTAATACAAATAAACAAGGAGAGGTTTGCATTTTATGTGACAGTCAATTTCAGTTACGCCCATACCTATTGGGGAGAAAATCGTAGTTCTACGTATCTATACAGTAGATCTATGCCTCCATGTCCGCTTACTCCTTCAAAACCTCTAAAGCGAATGGTTCGAAAAACTAACTACTGATCAAACCGGTAGGGTAAGGAAAAATTAGGAGAGGAATTTTCATTTCGTATCCATTTTATCGATCACTTGTCAAAACATTTACACTCACTTGCCTAACACTCCGTGTAGTGACCAGAGTTGTCGTTCTGCAGCATTAGCTATGAAACAAAGGCATCGTATCCAACATGGGTTTTACTGACACCCAAAATGAAGACCGAGATTGTCAATAAAACGATCGGAGTGCAGTGGAATACTGGGCACACGTAATTACTGGCCTGTCATTGCAGCTGTCTTCTTTATCTGCAAGCTCACACCCCAGTAGTTCGATGTTAAACGATACTGTAATGACACTATCGACATGGGCAGCCTTGATTCCATTGTCATAACAGACTTTCCGCCATGCATTTTTGAGCATCGCTTAATACACAGGAGGGGCTATTTGACTGTAGATAACGGAGTGAAATTAGCGGTGGAGTTACATGCCTGTTATTTCGCTTCCAGCAGTGCTTTGAGTTTTGAATTCTGAAATTCTTCAACATGTACGAATAATTACAGTTTTTACATAGTAAATTCTTAATTTCTTTCAACAATGCAATATAACTTTTTAACTGCTCAATTCTTAACACGTATTGAGTATAAATTTTTGATTATACAACTCTTGAATCGTTTCAAGAATCGAGACTTTTTAGTTTTTCGGTTATATAATTCTGAATTTGTTTCGAGAGTCCGATATTTTCAGATTCTCAATTGTACAACAATTAACTCTTTCAACATTCAAACACATTCATATTTTCAGTTAATTGTACAACGAAACCTTGTTTCGACGTTAGAATAGTTTCATTTTCACACTTCTTAACTCGTTTCAAGAGTTTAAAGCTTTCAATTTTTTAATTGTACAATTATTAACTACTTTTAACAATCTGATATCATCTGTCTTTCAATAACTTAAACCTTAAATCGTTTTAGTAGTCGACTGCTTTCAAATTTTCACTGTTGAACTCTCAATCCCAATTTAACAGCTGAATTCTTTCAGTTTTCTTTTTCTCAGTTCGTAACTTGTTTTGAACATTTTCAGCTTTCAATAGTTCACACCTTAACTCCTTTTAAAAATTGAATATCATCTGTCTTTCAAAAATTTAAATCTTAGTTGTTTTAACAATCGAATAATGCTTTCAATTTTTCGTTGTTGAACCCTCATTTCCTTTTAAGAATTGAATTCTTTCAGTTTTACATTTTTCAGTTCGTAACTTGTTTTAATAACAGAATATTTTCAGCTTTCAATAGTTCACTCCTTACCTCCTTTTAACAATTGAATATCATCTGTCTTTCAAAAATTTAAATCTTAGTTGTTTTAACAATCGAATAATGCTTTCAATTTTTCGTTGTTGAACCCTCATTTCCTTTTAAGAATTGAATTCTTTCAGTTTTACATTTTTCACTTCGTAACTTGTTTTAATAACAGAATATTTTCAGCTTTCAATAGTTCACTCCTTACCTCCTTTTAACAATTGAATATCATCTGTCTTTCAAAAATTTAAATCTTAGTTGTTTTAACAATCGAATAATGCTTTCAATTTTTCGTTGTTGAACCCTCATTTCCTTTTAAGAATTGAATTCTTTCAGTTTTACATTTTTCAGTTCGTAACTTGTTTTAATAACAGAATATTTTCAGCTTTCAATAGTTCACTCCTTACCTCCTTTTAACAATTGAATATCATCTGTCTTTCAAAAATTTAAATCTTAGTTGTTTTAACAATCGAATAATGCTTTCAATTTTTCGTTGTTGAACCCTCATTTCCTTTTAAGAATTGAATTCTTTCAGTTTTACATTTTTCAGTTCGTAACTTGTTTTAATAACAGAATATTTTCAGCTCACTCCTTACCTCCTTTTAACAATTGAATATCATCTGTCTTTCAAAAATTTAAATCTTAGTTGTTTTAACAATCGAATAATGCTTTCAATTTTTCGTTGTTGAACCCTCATTTCCTTTTAAGAATTGAATTCTTTCAGTTTTACATTTTTCAGTTCGTAACTTGTTTTAATAACAGAATATTTTCAGCTTTCAATAGTTCACTCCTTACCTCCTTTTAACAATTGAATATCATCTGTCTTTCAAAAATTTAAATCTTAGTTGTTTTAACAATCGAATAATGCTTTCAATTTTTCGTTGTTGAACCCTCATTTCCTTTTAAGAATTGAATTCTTTCAGTTTTACATTTTTCAGTTCGTAACTTGTTTTAATAACAGAATATTTTCAGCTTTCAATAGTTCACTCCTTACCTCCTTTTAACAATTGAATATCATCTGTCTTTCAAAAATTTAAATCTTAGTTGTTTTAACAATCGAATAATGCTTTCAATTTTTCGTTGTTGAACCCTCATTTCCTTTTAAGAATTGAATTCTTTCAGTTTTACATTTTTCAGTTCGTAACTTGTTTTAATAACAGAATATTTTCAGCTTTCAATAGTTCACTCCTTAACTCCTTTTAACAATCGAATACCTGTCCTTCAATAAAATTGATTCGCTTTAACACTAGAATGCTTTCAATTTTTTTTATTATCGAATACTCAGTTTCGTTTAACAATTGAATTATTTCAGTTTTCCAGTTTCCAGTCCGTAACTTGTTTTAACAATAGGATGTTTTCAGCTTTCAATAGTGTTAACACCTTAACTTAGTTTTGTCTTTCAATAAAATTATTCAGATCTTGATTCGGTTTAAGAATAGGATGATTTCAATTTTTCATTGTTGAATTCTCAATTGCTTTCAACAATGGAATTCTTTCAATTTTCCATTTTTCAGTCCTTAACTCGTTTTAATAGTCTAATGATTTTAGTTTGCATTTGTTCAATCCTTTAAAAATTTTATGCTTTCAGTTTTCAGTTGTGCAAACGTTAGCTCGGTTTAAAAATCTAATGATTTATGTTTTTCTATTACAAAATTCTTGAACATACAAGCATATTAACGTTGGAATGGTTTTTTTTTTCAGTTCTACCTTATTTGAACTAGATTAAACAAACAAATGGCATTAGTCTCTCTATTACATGGGTCTTCAACATACTTTAATATAATTGAATGCTATCTGGTTTTCCATCACAACATTTTTTAACCAGTTCTAACATCCAAATGTTTTCAGTTTCTCTGTTGTACAATTCTCAACTTGTTTTAACAGTGTTATAATGTTTTCTATTTTACTTCTCCTGCCAGCATTTTGGGGGTCTAACAAAAAAGATTTTGTGCGAGATCGTGCGTATTTGCTTGGTTTTCCTCACAAAACCAATCTGCGGAAAGTCTAAAATCCCACATTCAGTATTCCCAACGTAACACACATAACAATTTCTCTCTTCTTACCGCTTAAGTGACATATTGATTTTACTGCTTTGGGCTTTTAACGTATTATTTTTAGAGACGTTTAACATAGTAATAATTATAAATTGGAAACTTACCACTGCAATTTCACCTAAATTGCACTGTTAATTATTGTTTTTAAATATTTGCAAAAATTTAGTAAACTCTACAACTCCACTAAAGTTACTGCATTCGTGATGCAAGTAACATTAAGGAAGCCGTGAAAAAATCAACAAGATTCCAGACTCATCATAGACTGGGGGAAAAAAAAGACAGACGTATATCACGACCTGCTGGAGTATAGTAAACACAGAAAACATTTTAAAGCAACAATGTTGAAGATAGATATTTTTGTTTTGCAAATTTGCTGTCATTGAACAGAAACCAAGATGGAGATTTCATTGCAACTAATTAGAAATTCGTCTTTCAGGTATGTAATAAACGATCTTCGCACAAAATAATGTACGATACACGAGCGGTATGTTTTCTTTCAATTCTCGGAAATTAAAAAAGCTCAACTACGTTTCGCTTTTTCAAACTTTTCCTCGAACATGATAACTTCAACATACCGCTCTTGTAACGCATATTACTATTTTATATCTTCATGGAGTGCTTCAAATCGCAGAATGTTTCATGATATTGTTTCTTAGTGTGTCCTTACAGCTGTAGAATGTGCAGTTAAAACTTAATATGAACATTAAACCGATGTTATTAGTTTGTATTAAGGCAATGTGTGCTCAGAAGAGAGACTTCCATGATGTCTGTCCATAAAAGATTTTTCATACAACGAGGAACATGAACTATGTACTTTTTATTATTTAAACAGATTGTGCGATCCTTAATTAGAGAAGGAATTATACATCGCTTGCTCAAAGTATCTCTTTATTGCATGTTTTGATTGTTATTTCTGTGGGTAATTTAAAAATGGATGCATCACATCACAAGATGTCTATACAGGATGAACCATAAGTAATAGGCCTATCATTAATTTCAAGGTGTTATACTGTGAGATATTTCAAACAAAAAAATTTATTTCCATTTTGCTCGTTTTTGCTTACTTTTGGAGATAAAAATTGTTATATATGAAAAATAAAATAAATACATAAATAAATAAATAAATAAATAAATAAATAAATAAATAAATAAATAAATAAATAAATAAATAAACAAACACATCAATTAATCAATTAAATTAATAAATAAATCTGTATTAATAATAAATTTGTAGCCAAAATTTTTCTGGTAATTTTCGAGTTTCCAAAAATAATTGGTCCTAACATATATAATTAACCACCCTGAAACCGAAAATCGCTTTTTTGAAATTTTTGTTTCTATGTCTGTCTGTCTGTATGTTTGTTACCTTTTCACGCGATAATGGCTGAACGGATTTCGATGAAAATTGGAATATAAATTAAGTTCGTTGTAACTTAGATTATAGGCTATATGACATTCAAAATACATTATTTAAAAGGGGGATTATAAGGGGGCCTGAATTAAATAAATCGAAATATCTCGCTTATTATTGATTTTTATGAAATATGTTACATAACAAAAGTTTCTTTAAAAGTGATTTCTGATAAGTTTTATTCTCTGAAAAATTTTGATAGGACTGATATTTAATGAGATAAAAGAGTTTTAAAATTAAAATAACTGCCATCTACGGCGGTGTATTGAAATAAAAAACAAATGACTTTGTCTATAAGGGGCCTTGGACACAACAATCGAAAGCTATGAAACATAGCCTACAGACAATGTTTCTGTGTTTGTATGAAGTAATATCGGAAGCTAAATTAACCGATTTGTATAATTAATTATTATTTCATCATTGGAAAGTGTAGTTTCTCTGGATGGACATAATGCTATAATGTTATTACAGTAACGTCTGAATAAATCGAGGACAGGTAAGATTAAAATAGCTTCTTATGCACAGAAAATTTGATAGGCTATTTTGTACATTCGTTTTATATATTTCTTAAAACAATATTTATGTACACTCATTTTAATCTCAGAGAATTAACGAACAACGAGAGTGTATTGATTTAGTATGCAGTAATAGTACGTTAGCTTAGCAATCCATTATTTTATAATTCAAATTTTAACTATGCTCAATTGAATCGTGTTAAAATACATAAAATACATATGCAATAAATGCAATGCAAAAAAATTGGGTAATGAGCCAAGCAGATTATGTTGCGCTGTTGTAAAAGTTGTTCCTCCTGAGATTCAAGAGCTCCCACAACAAATTAAAAACTTTCTAATTCGAGTACATCCGTTATCAACACACTTTTTCATAATATAATATAATATAAACATAATAATAAATCTGTAGCCAAAATTTTTCTGTTAATTTTCGCTTTTCCAAAAATAATTGGTAATAACAATTAAGAAACATGTTAAAGGAATTGTGATTGCACCAAATGAGTGGTCTCTGGATCAAAATGATCGCATTTTAATATTTTAAATACAATTTAAATTAAGTAACATGTTAATCGATTTATCCTTCTATCAAACACGAATGTTCCCTGGATCAAATGTCCTATTTTAATTATGTAATTACTTTATATTTATTCCTAACGGGTGCAGCGGAGCGCACGGGTACGGCTAGTAAATAAATAAATAAATAAATAAATAAATAAATAAATAAATAAATAAATAAATAAATAAATTAATTAATTAATTAATTTCATAGCGCGTTTTTGGAAAGCCATTGATTTAATTCCCAATATGCTCAGTCAATTTAAGAGAGCAGTGTATTATGATAATAAATGATACAAAGAATTTAGTCTTGTCCTTTGAATATGCAGAAATTTAATCCGAGCAGATGTAAAGTTCTAAATTCCTTTACAGAACGAAAAGTAACAAATTTATGGAGTATTGTAAGTTGTATATTAAATTGTACTATCAAGATATTAAGTAAAGGTAGATCACAAACAGTGACTGCAACTAAGAAAACTAAGAGCAAATGACCATAAGCTTATATGAACTTTTTTTGCTTGTTTTCAGGTCCTCCCTCAATTTCCCAGACCTTTCCCACATGTTTTGATACACCCTGTATTTGGTAAAAATTATTACTCTATGTTAGAAGCTGAAAAAAGAATGTCGTGCAATTTAACATTACAATGCTAGGGATTTCCAACCCTCTTAACCCTTAAATTGGCAAAACTTCACTTCTCACACTAGTTTATTAAACCGTGTCGGACTGTAAAGAAAACAACTATCGCAATGTACAAATTTTATATGTTGTACAATATAATAGTGTTGTGAAATTTTAATTTTCCTACCAATGTTTTTTCTATTGTTCTATTAATTATTATAGCATATAGCCTATTAACGCTGTTGTATCCTATAGGATAATTTGCGAATTTAAGGGATAAATAGTTATTTATGGTACTTGTGAGGTAAGTGCATCTTTAATGCGCGAGTGGAAATATCACGCTCACAAGTGCCATACGTAATTTTATCCATGACCATAACGAAAAATTATGTTTTATAAAAGAAAATATGTTGAAATTAAGTCCTCATATTATCACATATCATGGCATGGATTTTAGAATCGATACGTGCACTAGGTAGGTCATGATGTAGGAGGCCATGATTAGTGAAGAATGGTATCTAAGGCGTTGGATAAATAACAAATTATAATTAATTATATAATTTTAATATATATGTATATATATTTTTCATTTTAAACGTGTATTTTCGTCTTTTTGAAGGTTCAGGGATTATTTAGAAGTGTTCACGGGACTAATGTGATTAAAATAATTTCACATTTTACTTCTGTAAACTTAAGAGGAATATTAAAACGTAATTTATCATCGTGTCTGTTTAGCTCAGTTGACTAATGTGTGTTGTTTTAAAATCCTATAAACCCAACTTCGTAGGTTCAAGTCTCCTCGCATCCCAAAAGGTAAATTATTACAAAATTTTAAAAAGATGCATATTAGATATGGATGTAATGTACAAATTACGACGTAGCAGATAGAGAAAAGAGAAGGAGATTGAGTGTATGTATATTTAAGAAATGGTAATAAAGAAGTAGAGGTAGTGACATCTAGTAACTAATATATTAACTTCTTGAGTAATAGTTGAATGGAAAAGTATACGTGTGTACCCGGGTACTAGGAAAATACTAATGAACTGTGAGATGAAGTTCAAACTGTGAGGTAAAGTTTTTGTCTGACTAGTGGAATAAAGTAATGTTGAATAAAAGCCTACTTTACGAACGCAAAAGTATTTAGTAAACGCATGTTTTTCGTTATGGTCATAGACAAGTAAATATTACAGGCCTATAATTATTATTATTACTATTATTTCATGTAATTACAAATGCATGTTTATATTTTAGAACGTTGAAAGATTTCTGTCTTTCTTTACAGCATATTGGTGTATTTGTCTCAAATCTTTTATTTTACACGGCATAAAAACAGTAATGCATGTCTTTCGTTTCTTATAGAATAATGTTATAACATTTTTCTGGTAGAATAATGCTATTCGTACGGAATACAACATTCATAACAAATTTTCTAGATTACCACTTCCAGCTTTGATGTGGCTGGCCGCACTAGTATGAACACGAAGGCCGAACAACACGCCATGTTACGAAACAATTGAAGGTCTATCCATATTATGATAGTTCGTAATATCGCTTGAATCGTGTTGATAGTTGCTTATTCGTTGATTTTTCTTGTATTATGTGCGTGTAATAGAGACTTCTATTCCCTTGGTCGATAAGTCGAAGCCTGCTGGAGTGCAGCACTTCTTACAATGAGAAATAACTACTTTAATATGCGGAATCGACCTGAAGTTGAAACGGACTTTTTCACTGGAATTGCGTCAGGATTAAGCACCTTTTATACCGTCAGACATCGTGTATAAATCTGTATTGTGCAATAGTGGAATTAGAATTGAATTGAAAATGGGAAATATAAACTTATTAAAAATATAGTAGGGGAGAAGTTATTAGAACTTACAAAGAGACTGTCTTATCGAGCATTGTCAAACTTCTAAGGTATAATATTTAACAGAAAAAGAGCTGAAAACTTCTACACGAAAGGTGAAAAGAACAATTTTAACAAAAAAAGATATATATAATATAGCCTATAATTATTATTGTTATTTATAATAAAATTGATAATGATAATAATAATAATAATAATAATAATAATAATAATAATAATAGTCCACACCTGTGGAGTAACAGCAAGTCTGGCCGCGAAACCAGGTGGCCCGAGTTCGATTCCCGGTCGAGGCAAGTTACCTGGTTGAGGTTTTTTCCGGGGTTTTCTCTCAACGCAATATGAGCAAATGCTGGGTAACTTTCGGTAATGGACCCCGGATTCATTTCACCGGCATTATCACCTTCATCTCATTCAGACGCTAAATAACCTAGATGTTGATACAGCGTCGTAAAATAACCTACTAAAATAATAATAATAATAATAATAATAATAATAATAATAATAATAATAATAATAATAATAATTGGATTTGAGGGAGGTGGGATATGATGATAGAGACTGGATTAATCTTGCTCAGGATAGGGACCGATGGCGGGCTTATGTGAGGGCGGCAATGAACCTCTGGGTTCCTTAAAAGCCAGTAAGTAAGTAAGTAAGTAAGTAAGTAAGTAAGTAAGTAAGTAAGTAAGTAAGTAAGTAAGTATGTAAGTAAGTAAGTAATAATAATACTTACTGGCTTTTAAGGAACCCGGAGGTTCATTGCCGCCGTCACATAAGCTCGCCATTGGTCCGTATCCTGAGCAAGATTAATCCAGTCTCTATCATCTTATCCCACCTCCATAAAATCCATTTTGATATTATCTTCCCATCTACGTCTCGGCCTCCCCAAAGGTCTTTTTCCCTCCTGCCTCCCAAATAACACTCTATATCTATTTCTGGATTCGCCCATACGTGCTATATGCCCTGCCCATCTCAAACATCTGGATTTAATGATCCTAATTATGTCAGGTGAAGAATACAATGCGTGCAGTTCTGCGTTGTGTAACTTTCTCCATTCTCCTGTAACTTCATCCGCCTTAGCTCCAAATAGTTTCCTAAGCACCTTATTCTCAAACACCCCTAACCTCTGTTTGTCTCTCAAAGTGAGAGTCCAAGTTTCACAACCATATAGAACAACCAATAATAATAATAATAATAATAATAATAATAATAATAATAATAATAATAATCAGCTGGCTACGGACTGGAAGGTCCGGGGTTCGATCCCAGGTGGTGACAGGATTTTTTCTCGTTGCCAAACTTTCAGAACGGCCCCGAGGTTCACTCAGCCTCCTATAAAATTGAGTGCCGGGTGTTTCCCGGAGGTAAAAGGCGGCCAGAGCGTGGTGCCGACCACACCACCTCATTCTAGTGCCGAGGTCATGAAAGGCATGGGGCTCCACCTCCGTGCCCCCCAAATGCCTTCATAGTATGTTACGGGGATACCTTTACCTTTTTAATAATAATAATAATAATAATAATAATAATAATAATAATAATCATAGACTGTTCACTATAACACGCACGAACAACATAAAATCGTGGAGGATCGATGAGTCATCTTTACTTGTGACAAAATGTGGACTCACATCGTTTGTCTTATTGATATTGGGTTTATTTATGGATGGAATGAAAATGAAGTATTCGAATTTTCTTGAAATAAAAAATGTAACAAATAAATATTGAACAGCATATGAAATCTAGTGGAGTTAAGTATATTTATTTCTACAATCATACCTACAAAAAATAGATCGTTTGAATGAAATGACGCTTTATGTGAACGGAAATAAACACAGTCTGTATTTTACAACGACCTGGCCGCATGCATGAAATGCGAGCCGCGCCTGTGTGAGAATGCTATGAATTATGGGCCAGGCATTTTGTCAATAGAAACAGCTGACAGGCGTGCAAACAGTGCAATTGTTTAGTAATTCTTCGTCGTAATTCACCCGCCATGTGGCGTGATAAAAAAAATATTGCGAATGGAAAACTGAATATACCATTTCCTACATCGAATGTACCCTACATAAGAGAGTTTAGATAGAGATTTGTTGTGAGAATAAACAATTTTCCCTTTTCTGCGTTTTAGGGAAATCATCTGTGAATTCGGAGCGAATATTTCGTAGTTTTCTTTGTATTTAATTATCTCTCGTTCCATTTGGTAGTGTGAAGAAAAACATGTTTAAATACGTATTATGTTTTTTTGAGTCATGTCCTAAAACGCCATCTTAATTTCTGAGACCTGGCTTCAACCATCTTTATCCTCTTCCCTAATTCACCTCGACGGATACAATCTACTTCGCAACGATCGCTTAAATAAGCGGGGAGGTGGTGTTGCAGCCTTCATTAGATCGGATCTCGAGCCCAAAGTTATTCACCAATCCCCCGGCGAATATTCCTCTCGCCCTGAATTTCTCTTCGTAGAAATACGAGTTAGTTTTCAGAAATGTTTGCTGTGTATTGTTTATAAGCCTCCGAAGGTTAATTTTTTAGCTGACCTGGAGACATCCCTACAGAACCTATTGCCATATTATGAACACGTAATCGTTATGGGTGATTTTAATACAAATCTACTTGCCGCTGACTCAATACAGACGACACAACTAAAGACAATGTTCCATGCTTGTGATATGACTATCCTTCCACTTGAACCCACTCATCATACCGCCTACTCAGAAACGCTCCTTGACTTAATCATCACCAATAATCCTGCCAAAGTTCTCTCACATGGACAGCTACCTGCGTCTGGAATATCTTCCCACGATATAATATATGTAATATACGCATTGCAGTGTCCCAAATTGACAACCAAAATAGCTACTTATAGAGACCTGAAACGTATTGACAATTCTGCTTTAATAGAAGACGCATTATGTATACCCTGGGACGCAATATGGAAGTTGCGAAGTGTGGACGAGAAGATAGAACAGCTAAATAACTTTATTATAGACTTGTATGACCGACATGCTCCTCTAAAAACTAGACGTGTGAGAAGACTGCCTGCGCCGTGGATGACTGCTGTCATACGCAACATGATGGCTGAACGAGATTCGGCATATCGAAAATATAGACGAGACAAAAACGAAACTAATTTTAACAGGTACAAGCAACTGAGAAACAGAACCAGCCAGACTGTTAGGAATGCTAAAATCCGACATGCATACAGCCTTATTGAACCAGGAACTAGCCCCTCCACGCTTTGGAAACATGTGCAGACAATGGGATTAAGACAGACAAAGATCCAGATAGACGGCAACTCAATCTCACTGGAACGGCTCAATGACCACTTTACGAAAACTCACACTATAACCCTTAGCCCCATTGACAAACAACAGACAATCGATGAACTCTTAAACCTACGGACCAACCCCTCAAGGGAAAAATTTCACTTTTGGTATATTACGCAATCTGGCGTAAAGAAAGCCCTGAAACGAATCACAACTAAAGCAGAAGGACCAGACCACGTCAATATTTCGTTATTAAACAAAATCATAGACGTAATACTACCGACTGTGACCCACATTTTCAATGCCTCAATTATGACTTCGACTTACCCACAGCAATGGAAACTCGCTTTTGTCCACCCATTTCCCAAGACCAAAACACCGACATCTTATAACGACTACAGACCTATCAGCATCCTACCTGCCCTATCTAAAGCATTGGAGCGCATTGTACACAAGCAACTGACAGAATACTTAAACAAATACAAACTTCTCGACTCTTATCAATCAGGTTTCAGAGCCGGACATAACACAAGTACAGCATTACTTAAAATCACGGAAGACCTACGCGAGGCCCGGGACGAACGTAAATTGACAATAATGACTTTACTTGACTTCAGCAAAGCCTTCGATTCTGTAGACATTGACTTATTAATATGTAAACTCAGAAGACTACACCTAGAAGAGCACGTTGTCCTGTGGTTTGACTCTTACCTTAATGGCCGCCAACAAAGTGTGATAGCTGGAAATCGTTCTTCCCCTTGGCAGGCCGTAAGGTCAGGGATCCCACAGGGATCAGTTCTTGGCCCTTTACTATTTACAATTTATATCAACGACATATCAGAATCTCTGAAGTACTGCCGACACCATCTCTATGCAGACGACCTTCAAATATACATAAAATTCCACACTGACGAAATAAATGATGCAATAACTAAAATTAATGACGACCTGAACTCAATCTGCACATGGATACGGAAATTCCGACTTAAACTAAATCCAGAAAAATCACAGTCAATCATTGTGGGCCATTTACGTTTGTTAAGCACTATTACCATACCAAATTTGTCCCCGATTAAAATACACGGCACCGAAATTCCGTTCAGTGAATCAGTAAAGAATCTAGGTATTTATATGGATAAAAGTTTAAATTGGAACATTCAAGTTGCAGAAACCTGCAAAAAGGTATTTTCATTAATCCACTCGTTTAGACGATTGAAGAATTTTCTACCCCTTTCCATGAAAAAAATGTTAGTGCAAACACTCGTGATGCACCACTTCGATTACTGTGATATTCTGCTTACTGACCTAAGCGTTACTTCGGCGCAGAGACTACAACGTGTTCATAATATGTGCGTCCGTTTCGTCTGCAATATTCGCCGGGCTGATCACGTAACACCATCCCTCGAAATGTTGTCCTGGCTCCGTCTAGAAGATCGTAGGAAAATCCACTGTCTTTCCCTTCTCTTTCACATATTACATTTCTCCACTCCTGTCTATCTTGCGTCTCGTTTTGAAAATTTATCCACCCATCATAACCTAGACACACGATCACAACACTCCTCAATATTATCCATTCGCTCCCACCGAACATCCTCATATTCATCTTCTTTCACTGTGGCTGTTCCTCGACTTTGGAATTCCCTACCGAGTAATGTCAGGGACTGTCAGACATCAAATCAATTTAAGAATAGGTTAACGAGATATTTTTCTAACAATTATTGTCAACAATAATAGCTGTTTCAGGTTTCTCAGTGTTTAATGGTTATATATATCACAGATACTTACTTACTTACAAATGGCTTTTAAGGAACCCGAAGATTCATTGCCGCCCTCACATAAGCCCGCCATCGGTCCCTATCCTGTGCAAGATTAAGCCAGTCTCTATCATCATACCCCACCTCCCTCAAATCCATTTTAATATTATCCTCCCATCTACGTCTCGGCCTCCCTAAAGGTCTTTTTCCCTCCGGTCTCCCAACTAACACTCTATATGCATTTCTGGATTCGCCCATACAAAGAATCCTGTTCCTAATTGGTGATTATTGTTTCCTTCCCCATAATACAACAAGTAATCTCCTATTTGTGATATGCCATTCCCATCTAACCTAACCTCTTGTACTCCCACAAAGTCTATTCTATATCTAGCTAGTTCTTTTGCTACTAATGTTACCCCTCCTGTTCTATAAAGACTAGTTACGTTCCAAGTGCCAAATCTCAAAACCTTATTCCTTTGCTGTGGTCGTGCCAGAGAATCAGTCCTATTCCGAGGCTTACTGTAGGAATTCGTAACAAGCTGTTTTTTACGGTGATGGGTTGTTAGCCCTTCGCCCAACCCCCAAGCTGGAGGACCACCCCTTATCGGCTGTCCACGACTGCTTATTCAATATATTCGCAGCTACCCTCCATATCTGGAGGCCGTCTCCTCTATCCGCAACCTGAGGACGCGCCATGCCGTGGTGATAGGGACCCACCATACATGAATATATCACAGATAAATATATAAATTATCTCATTATTATTATTATTACTATTATAATTACCATTATTATTATTATTGTTATTATTATTATTATCATTATTATTATAACTATTTCTTACCAGTGTTTATTATTGTCACACTAACATTAGTTATCCAATTTTCATCATTTACTTTCATGTTGTTTTATGATCTAGATATTAATGTAATAACTATGTAAGCAAATGTATTTAATTAGAATTAGAGTCTGGCTGGGCGGAAGAGAAGGCCTACTGGCCTTAGCTCTGCCAGATTAAATAAATAAATTATTAATTATTAAAACGTGAGACCACGCTCTAGTATATACAGTCACGAAGTTTGAGTTTACGAGGGTACTAGGAACAATAGACTGTGCAGGTACTCTTTCGCATTGTCTGTAATGAGGCGATAGTAGCGATCCTAGTGGTTAGCAACTATCTATGGATGCATATTTACTACGTATTGACCTTCGTACTATATATACTAGACTGTGGTGAGACTGTGTCATTTGATTTCACAATTTAAAAATGGACAAAACTTAACATTTTCGGTAAATTTTTCGCTCATTTCCTATAACTTACGCATTCCAAATCCGTTTTTTTAATTTCTTCCACATTTTAAAAAATATATTAATGAAATTTTGCATGCAAGAGTGTTTCATATGAGAGAACAAACCCCACCTTTAGTACTGTTTTATCATATATATTTTTTTCATTAATAATCCTTTGTGTGAATCTTTTAAATCAAACTGCACTTCCTCCAAATTATAAAAAAAAATGGGATTAAAATATGTTTTTTCCACATCTGCGGAATAGCGGTTAACGCGTCTGGCAGCGAAACCAGGTAGCCCGGATTCGATTCCCGGTCGGCGCAAGTTACCTAGTTTATGTTTTTTCCGGAGTTTCCCCTCAACTCAATATAAGCTAATTCTGGATAACTATCGGTGCTGGACCCCGGACTCATTTCACCGGCATTATCACCTTCATCTCATTCAGACGCTAACTAACCTAAGATGTTGATAAAGCGTCGTAAAATAACCTACTAAAATATGTTTCTGTGCAGAATTTTGCAGGGAATGTGATAAACTGCTCTTTTGGAGTCAAACTAGAAATTATCTGCCCTAACATTAGTAGTAAAATCACCGTATGCACTGATTTTTCGTCTTTTCTGATAAATCAGATTTTTTTATACACTGCAGTTTGATTCTAAGCTAGTCATGTAAAATAATTAAATTTTAGAATTCATGACAAAAAATCGGAACAAATATTTATATATTCAAGCTATAACAGTGTTTATTAACACACTCCTTGTGAATAAAATGAAGCGAAAAACATCTTAAATATTTAAAATTGTACAAGATGTCAGAAAAACCAATTTTCCCTGCAAAGATTTCTGACCTCAATTTCAAAATATCGTCAGTTTACAAGCAAAACTCATTAAGTCAAAAATATTACTTCTGAAGAAAAGACGTTTGAAAGTAAGTTCCGGATAAAATTGTATCCTCAAAATTTTATTTTTAGTACGCTGTTTTTATGTGTATTTTATTATCCAATTATATATTTATGCACATTTTGTACAATATATACGACTTTCTCTCAGAAATAATAAGCGTCCGAAAACCCAAGATATTATATGTAGCAGTGCCGTTGCGGTTGTTATAGAAACTACATTAAAAGTACGTGGAAGCGTCCGAAAACCCATAATGTTAAATGTAGCAGTGCCATTGCGGTTGTTATGGAAACTACATTAAAAGTACGTGGAAGCGTCCGAAAACCCATATTATTAAATGTAGCAGTGCCGTTATTATTGTTATAGAATCTTGAATAAAAGTACGTGGAAGCGCCTAGAGAACCAATTTATAGTATTGAATAGTGCGGTAACGTTTGGTTTAGTAGCGTGGAAATAAATATGTGTAATCTTGTGGAAAACCGGGCTTTTATATGGAATCTGGAACAAAGCAGGACATAGGTATACGTTGCTTGCACGCGATGAGTAGACGTCAAGAGATCAACTGTGGCTAGCCCCACTATAGATGAAGAGTCAACAGTTTTTCTTGAGTATTTCAGACACGTCTGCACTTCTCTCGAGTTCTATCGGTCGGACTTAGATTAAATTTGATGCTGGAGTAATTTTCGAAGCTTATCCCAAACTTACTGCTTTGTGTGATTTGAATCGCCAAAGTAGTGCACTGAGGTACACCCGATGTCGTGCTTGGAGGATGTTACTAATTGTATTGCAAGTTGTCGGGTACCACGGCGCGTGACAAAAATGAGCCAAAGCCATCGGTTAGTACATCTTTATTCTCTCCTGCTTCCTTTTGTTTACCTCATTTTTTCCCATTATATTTTTCTTACATTCTTTATTTAATTTCCTTTGGTTTTCTTCTTCGTGTATATTTTTCTCTTTCCCTTGTTTATTTCAGCATTTCTTTCTTCATTTTTGTATACACTCTTTTAACACTTTTATGATCACTAATTAACTGTTAAGTTATTTAAACTCATAAATAACTACTTAACTGAGTTAACATTTTAGATAATATCATGCTACTTGAGTGATTAGTTTCGACGTTGTTTGCATCATCTTCTGAATCGTAGTGAGTTCCAGTGTTGTATTCTGATTTCCTGTTATGGTGGGGTGTGTTCATGATTGCATCAAAAATGGTGATTGGAGTAAAATTGAGTTGAGTATTTAGGATATGTTATGGGTGTGTTTTTGTGTGTTTGTAAATTTCATAGTGTTCTAGAGTATTGAATTTCTTCTTCTTTTTTTGGTTCAATTTGTAGTATTTTCATGTCTATTTATGTTGCTGGTTGGATTTTGTGATCTGTTTTCTGCGTATCTGCAGTGACTTCCACATTTTAGAATTTCCTCACTTAATGAAATGAATTTGCCTAATAATTTGATTTATGGTGAAATGAAATCATTTTGTCGAATTTGGGGGATATTAATAATAGATTTCTTTTATGTCTAATCGGCGTTTAGGGACTCTTTGCACTGGTATTTTTGATGTGGTAGTTCCATATTTCAGTGACCTTCAAACCAGCTCTATCTGAAACACCCGGAAGTTCTGCCTTTTCCCTAGAGTTAGCGGTGATATCGCACCATCATTCGACAGCAGAAATGCCTTTCATCAAACGTGCCAGCGAATGATGATTGCTGTTCCACCGTTCGTGGGTGCTCGATTACACTGACCTCTATAGTTTGAAAGTGGAATTATACGCGCAGAAATAAACACCAGGAAAATTCGCTCAGTGTCCATTCTTTATAATTTCTATTCCCTGGCCTAGCTGAAGGGATATAAAATGAAATCAGTTTGTGCATTTCAGCGGAATGAATGTTATTTCTTGATAGTTATCTTTGACATATGGAGTAAGTGATTCTTTTGTCATCGATCGTACGCAAACCAAAAATTGATTTCAATAATCTACTAATTGGAAAGTGTATTAGTCAAGGTATTTTGAATGTTTTATAATAGAGGGTGTCCCATTTATCTTGTGCACCTATTATAACTTTTTTGTTTGGCTAGGTATTGGAATTTTTGTTTTTGAGAGCTATATTAGAACGAGGGGCTAACATGAATGTAGAGATTTGGTGCATGTAACTACATTATGGTACAAGATACACTTGACGTCATCAATTTTTCAAATACCACTACATGTTTTAATTATATTACATTGATTACACACATTAAGACGAATTCAAAAACGTATCACAATGTCACCTTCCCAATCAATAAGAACAACAAAATGCCAGATGAATGTCATCAGAATGTGCCGTTTGTTGTGGTGCTCCATTCATCTTGTGCATTAACTTACACAAAACGAAAAACGATTGACGTCCATACACATCGTGTGTTATGTGTTTGCTGTCTTAACATGTAAACAAACCACAACTATCGAGCCACAATCAACATACAGTGGCCTGCACGTTCTCCGGACCTGTCGCCACTCAACTTCTTTCTGTGTGGAACTGTAAAGGACAGTGTGTACCAGAACATTGTGACAACACCAGACGACATGCAGCAACGCATTCGACAGGCTGGTGTGTCCATTCAGCCAGCAAATGCCGGGCAGTCCTACGGTCTTTCGGGGAACGCCTTCGAATGTGCATTAATGTGAATGGTCACCATTTGGAACATCATCTGTGACTCTCAAAGCGCAACATTATGTCATTGGAAGTACGTTTTTGTTTCTTTTGTTGTTGTTATTCATTAGGAAGCTGACATTGTGATACATTTTTGAACTCGTCTTAATGTAAGTAATCGATTAAAGTATGTAGTGCTATTTGAAAAATTGATGACGTCACGTGTATCTTGTACCATAATGTAGTTACATGCACCAAATCTCTACACTTATGTTAGCCCCTCGTTCTAATATAAAAAAAAGTAAAGGTATCCCATGAAGGCACTTGGGGGGCATGGAGGTAGAGCCCTATGCTTTCCATGACCTCGGCACTAGAATGAGGTGGTGTGGTCGGCACAACGCTCTGACCGCCTTTTACCCCCGGGAAAGACCCGGTATTCAATTTTATAGGAGGCTGAGTGAACCTCGGTGCCGTTCTGAAAGTTTGGCAACGAGAAAAAAATCCTGTCACCACCTGGGATCGAACTCCAGACCTTTCAGTCCGTAGCCAGCTGCTCTACCAACTGAGCTACCCGGCCGCCTCGTTCTGATATAACTCTCAAAAACAAAAATTCCAATACCTATCCAAACAAAAAAGTTGTAATAGACGTAAAAGATAAATGGGACACTCTGTATAGAAACCTATAGAATTTATTTTGCAAGAAGGATTTCAAATTAATCACTCTTCAGTGATGCCTTTATTAAGTATATCCCTGTAAAAATGTATTAGTGTATAATTTTACAAGTATTTGTTTAGTAGTGGTCATTTTTTATGTTTCCTAATAGGTACGCATAATTTATTTCTTTCTTTAATGTATAATAGCGTATACTGTTGTATGAGAAATTACTTTTAGGACACCCTGTGTCTGTGGTTGTGAAATTGAAGATGTTCTGCCTTGAGATGGCATCCTGGTGGGTTCATCTTCCTCTCCCCACACCCAACACCTCTCTCACACTGCAATGATAATGATAATGGCGGTGGTATGGAGGAAACTGAGATGGTGCTAAAAAAACACAAGCGTAAAATTAGGAGAGTTCAGAGATGAAAGAGGTATGCGTATGTCTGAAATGAAAGCAGCAAAGACAGGAGAACGAGGTTATAAGGGCCATAGAAAACTTTACATTTCCATCGAGTCGTGTCGGTATTTCCATCGTGCACTTCAAAGCGAGCTTTAATTCCAGGAATTTCCCACCGGTCAGCAATTCAAGAGCCATAGCTAAGAACCTGATGGCACTCGAGCAATACAGAGAGGGCGCTCCTTCACATCAGGTGATGTTTTGATGGCAAGAGGCTGAAACAAGGAGAAATGCATCACTCAAGATCAGTTAATTTCGTGTCTGCTTGTATATAGATTGCAGCAAATGCAAGATGATATTATACATGTATGGAGGTTAAGAAGCGGTAAAAATAGAGAGATCGAAAGAATAGGGAAGGAAAAAGGGAAATACAAGAACAGAAATTAATAAAGGAAGAACAAATAACAAATGTAAGAGAAAGAGTAGAAAGAAGTGACTGAAAAAGAAGAGAGAGTTGCAAAATGAATTAATAAATGAAGAATGGAGAAAGAAAGAATAGGCTAATGAATGTGAAAAGGGAAAAATAAATTATAAAATTGAAAGGAGAGGTAAACGAATGATGAAAGTGAAATAAGAGAAATTAATGACGAAAGTGAAAAGAAAATTATGTGAAAGTGGAAAAGGAAAAATAAATGACGAAAGTGAAAGAAGACAAATAAATGAATGACCAAAAGAAAGGCAAATAAATGAATAAATGAGTAAAGTGAGAAAGGAAGAACAAATGACTAAAGCGAAAGAAGAAAAATAAATGAATGACGAAAGTGAAAAGGGAAAAGTGTATCAAGTACGAATGTCAAAAGGAAACATAAATGACGAAAGTGAAAGAAGAAAAATATAAATGAACGACGAAAGTAGGAGAGAAATAAATGAATGACGGAAGTTAAATTAGAGAAATAAATGAATCACTAAAGTGAAAGGAGAGAAATAAATGACTGATAAATGTGAAAAGGAGGGAAATAAGTGAATGACGGAAGTGAAAAGGGAAGAAATAAATGAATGACGGAAATGAAAGGAGAGAAACAATGACGTAAGTGAAATGGAGGTAAATAAATGAATGACGAAACAAATGAATGATGAAAGAGAAAAGAATGGAAATAAATGAATGACGAAAATGAAAAGGAGGGAAATAAATGAATGACGAAATTGAAAAGGGAAGAAATATATGAATGACGGAAATGAAAGGAGAGAAACAAATGAGTGACGAAAGTTAAAAGAGGAGAAATGAATGACGAAAGTTAAAAGAAAGGAAATAAGTGAATGACGAATTTTAAATGGAGAGAAATAAATGACGAAAGTGAAAGGAGAGAAATAAATGAATGACGAAAGTGAAAAGAAAGAAAATGAATGGCGAAAGTGAAAAGGAGGGAAATAAATTAATGACGAAAGTGAAAGGAGAGAAATAAATAAATGACGAAAGTGAAAAGGAGAGAAATAAATGAATGACGAAAGTGAAAGGAGAGACATAAATGAATGACGAAAGTTAAAAGGGGAGAAATGAATGGCGAAAGTGAAAAGGAGGGAAATAAATTAATGACGAAAGTGAAAGGTGAGAAATGAATAAATGACGAAAGTGAAAAGGAGAGAAATAAATGAATGACGAAAGTTAAAAGGGGAGAAATGAATGACGAAAGTGAAAAGGAGAGAAATGGATGAATGACGAAAGTGAAAGGAGAGACATAAATGAATGACGAAAGTTAAAAGGGGAGAAATGAATGGCGAAAGTGAAAAGGAGGGAAATAAATTAATGACGAAAGTGAAAGGAGAGAAATAAATAAATGACGAAAATGAAAAGGAGAGAAATAAATGAATGACGAAAATTAAAAGGGGAGAAATGAATGACGAAAGTGAAAAGGGGAGAAATGAATGAATGAATGAATGGCGAAAGTGAAAGGAGAGAATAAATAAATGACGAAAGTTAAAAGGGGAGAAATGAATGAATGACGAAAGTGAAAGGAGAGACATAAATGAATGACGAAAGTTAAAAGGGGAGAAATGAATGGCGGAAGTGAAAAGTGAAGAAATGAATGAATGACGAAAGTGAAAGAGAGGAATAAATGAATGCTGACAGTGAAAATATGAGGAAAGGAAGGAGAAGAAAGCAGGAAAAAAAATTGCAACAAAATGGGAAATTTGATTAAGACGGTAGGAGTTGCAGGAAGGGAAATAAAAAAAAAAGTTAGAAAGGAAAAGACGTACGGTAACTTGGAAGAAAGTCTGGGAAAAGAAGAAGAGAAATCAAACAAGAATGGAATGGAAACGAATGTTAAAGGAGAAAAGTAAAGGAATGGGAAGAGAAAATGGAGAACTTAAGAAGTGGAGGAAAGAGGAGTAGAATAAATTATATAAAAAAAGAAACAAATAAAGCAGGATATACAATAAAGAGACCAGAAAATAAAGCGATATAATGGCAGCATTAACTAGATATGGTTAAAACACATTGGAGCACTAGCCAATCTTTTATACTCTGAAAGTAATCGTGTCATCGCATTGTTAGTCACAGTACAATTATGTAGTTTGTGAACGGCTTCATAATATATTTATGACGTGTGCAGGATAATGGCAGTTTTGATGCAGGTCTGTCGCCACACCGATATACCCATTCCACTCTGCAGATTGCTTCGCAGCCTATAGATCAAACATGTTTGTCTTGGCGTATCATTTTCAAGGGAATATAATGAATTAGTTTCTCTTTTGTCCGCTAGGTATCGATTCAATCTCGTCGAACAATTGACGATCTGCCATTCCGTGTAGATGGACAGAAAATCTGAACCGTTCCGGACGTCGTCGTAAACGTTTTAGAGAGGTATTTTACCTCGAGATACTTGGGGTGATGACGCAACATCTGTCAGCTTTGATACAAGGGACTCGGAAAGTTGCTGACACAACTTGTTGGACCTTTAGGGAAAAGGAAAATTGTGTGAATAATGGCATAAATCTGTTGCAAATAGTCTAGGAACGAATATGATTTTAGCATTGAAATATTTGTTTCGTATTTTCATATTTTGCCAAATGAATACCATAATTTGGCAAAATTTTGTTTTGTTTGGTACGGTATCATATTAGATATTAATAGACTATGTTTTGGTTTGTAAATAATGATGCAAACCTGCTACAACTGGTTTACGAACGAAGATATTGTAACATTGAAATATGTATTTCGTATTTTTATATTTTGGCAAAAAATATTTCTTAATTGGCAATTTTATTTGAATGTGCATATTGTAGTTCGCATAAACATCAAATTAAGAAAGGTAAAAATAAATATAAAATAAATATAAATATAAATGACACTCGGGAGGAAATTAAACGCAGAATAAATATGGGAAATGCCTGTTATTATTCGGTTGAGAAGCTCTTATCATCCAGTCTGCTGTCCAAAAATCTGAAAGTTAGAATTTATAAAACAGTTATATTACCAGTTCTTCTGTATGGTTGTGAAACTTGGACTCTCACACTGAGAGAGGAACATAGGTTCAGGGTGTTTGAGAATAAGGTGCTTAGGAAAATATTTGGGGCTAAGCGGGATGATGTTACAGGAGAATGGAGAAAGTTACACAACACAGAACTGCACGCATTGTATTCTTCACCTGACATAATTAGGAACGTTAAATCCAGACGTTTGAGATGGGCAGGGCATGTAACACGTATGGGTGAATCCAGAAATGCATATAGAGTGTTATTTGGGAGACCGGAAGGAAAAAGACCTTTAGGGAGGCCGAGACGTAGATGGGAGGATAATATTAAAATGGATTTGAGGGAGGTGGGGTGTGATGATAGAGACTGGATTAATCTTGCACAGGATAGGGACCGCTGGCGGGCTTATGTGAGGGCGGCAATGAACCTTCGGGTTCCTTAAAAGCCATTTGTAAGTAAGTAAGTAAGTAAAAATAAATAGATGCGTGGATGGGGAATAATGAATTTTAACTAATAAACAAATTTAATGAACTAACAAATGAATGAATAAGTGAATAAGTAAGTAAAAAAGTACATAGATAAATGAATGAGTAAATGAATACATGACTAGATGAGTGAATACATACATAAATGAGTGAATGTATACAGTCAGATCCGTTTGGGTATGGATAATATTAATTTATTATTATAAATTCAAATTCAAATTTATAATTTACATTTGAAATGAATACATATGTATAGATACCCGAAATGAGCATATGCTCGTGCTCGGGTACAGTCCAGTAGTCTACATAAATTTTACAGGGATCAAATAATAATGCTGATGATAGAAATAACAGTAACAACAACAATACTAATAATAATAATAATAATAATAATAATAATAATAATAATAATAATAGAATAATCGTGACAGAAATGATACAAAGATTGTAATACAAAATAATTCATTAATAATAATATTATTAATAATAATAATAGTGATTAAACAAAAATATTTACAATATTAAAATAAATACTAAGACGGATAAAATAAAATATAAAACCACTAGCGAGAGTTAACACAACTTAAATAAGCATATAATAACCGGAAAAAATGACGAACTCGAAAATCAACAGAAAAGTTCGTTGTATCGCAGACGACAGCAACCGCCGTATTGACATTGTGTTGTGCATTGATGGTAGTAGGGGGGAGCCGAAAGTCTACGTAACTGCCGTTCTCTTCGAATCTTCTCGTACAATCATGGGAAGTTAATGCTGCAAAAACAAAATGTCTACGAGTCAAACTGTTCATTATTACCAGGATAAATGCAAATAATAGTGAAATATATTAATCTAGTTTCAGTTATAGATCTCCCCTTTTGTGCAAGAGGTATCATATCAAAATATTTTATGAATGGCGGGGAAAATATAAATTTCAAGAACTCTCTAGTGACAGAGATAGTGACAAGTACAATCAAGTGTATCTGTGGCGATGCTAAGAAATCATTTATTGGAGATATACACTGTTATTAATTAAGGAAATGATCTATTTATATTTATTACAATGTTTTATCTTATAGGTTACATGCATCAGAATAAATACAATAAAAATAGTACCATATAATGCTAGTAACATTTAAAAAAATAATAAAATTTATCAAATATCATACAACCATTTTCACTTTATTTTTAAACTTAAGAATGTGTAAATTGCTTAGGTCTGGATTATTTTTCAATACTGAATTGTATAGTCTTGGTCCATTTAGCTATTATGATAGTAGGAACAATTTCTTGCTGGTTATATTATGATTAAAAGATGGGAGTTTCCATATATGACAATCAACAATGCATAATCTGAAAGGACAAATGAAAATCATAGATGATTAAAATGGGTACTAAAAATCAACAGCGGGCACAATGTGTCCTTTGGTATGCTAAATTTGAGAGTGTTAAAAGAGTTCAAAGGGAATTTCGACGTGAGTATGGTGTGTGTAATGTATTTTTTTTTTATATTTTGGTAGGTTATTTTACGACGCTTCATCAACAGCTTAGGTTATTTAGCGTCTGAATGAGATGAAGGTGATAATGCCGGTGAAATGAGTCCGGGGTCCAGCACCGAAAGTTACCCAGCATTTGCTCATCTTGGGTTGAGGGAAAACCCCGGAAAAAACCTCAACCAGGTAACTTGCCCCGACCGGGAATCGAACCCGGGTCACCTGGTTTCCCGGCCAGACGTGCTGACCGTTACTCCACAGGTGTGGACTGCGTAATGTATCTAAATACGATTCCATAATGTTGTGGTATCGAACATTTGTAGAAACAGGTTCTGTGTTAAAAAAACATGCAGGAGGTCGCAGGCGAAACCCAGTACGAGAAGCAGCTATCTCTTGGCTTGACCCCCAAACTCCCCAGATCTAACCCCTCCTGACTTCTTCGTGTGGGGTTTTGTTAAAGACATTGTCTATTCACAGAAACCCAGGAACATTGGTGATCTAAGAGTAAAAATTACTCAAGCTTTTCAACAAATCACCCCTCTTATGTTACAACGGACATGCGCTGAATTGCATCACCGTTATGAGTTGTGCAGGGTGCGCAATGGGGGTCATGTTGAGCTCTGAGTAATCTCCCATCTTTTAGTGTTGTATACACAAAGTTTCAACAAATGAAGTTCAGTAGTAAATGTTTTACAGTGTTTTTATTTTATCCATACTCAAACGGATCACCCTGTACGTAGATGAGTGAATATATACATAGATGAGTGACTGTGTACATAGATGAATATGTACATAGATGAGTAAATATTTACATTGATCAGTGAATATATAGATGAGTGAATATGTAATAGGCGAATAAATACGTAATAGGCCAATAAATACGTAGGCCTGGTATTCGAATAAATACGTAATAAGCGAATAAATACGTAATATTCGAATCAATACGTAATAAGCGAATAAATACTTAATATTCGAATAAATACGTAATAAGCGAATAAATACGTAATATTCGAATAAATACATAATAATCGAATAAATATGTAATAGGCGAATAAATACGTAATAAGCGAATAAATACGTAATAAGCGAATAAATATGTAATAGGCGAATAAATACGTAATAGGCGAATAAATATGTAATATTCGAATAAATACGTAATAGGCGAATAAATATGTAATAGGCGAATAAATATGTAATAGGCGAATAAATACGTAATAGGCAAATAAATATGTAATATTCGAATAAATACGTAATAAGCGAATAAATACGTAATAGGCGAATAAATATGTAATATTCGAATAAATACGTAATAGGCGAATAAATATGTAATAGGCGAATAAATATGTAATAGGCGAATAAATACGTAATAGGCAAATAAATATGCAATATTCGAATAAATACGTAATAGGCGAATAAATACGTAATAGGCGAATAAGTATGCAATAGCCGAATAAATATGTAATAGTCGAATAAATACGTAATAGGCGAATAAATATGTAATAGACCAATAAATATGTAATATTCGAATAAATAAATAAATACGTAATAAGCGAATAAATATGTAACAGGCGAATAAATATGTAATATTCGAAATAATACGTAATAAGCCAATAAATACGTAATAGGCGAATAAATACGTAATAGGCCAATAAATGCGTAATAGGCGAATAAATATGTAATATTCGAATAAATACGTAATAGGCGAATAAATATGTAATAGACGAATAAATACGTAATAGGCCAATAAATACGTAATAAGTGAATAAATATGTAATATTGGAATAAATACGTAATAGGCGAATAAATATGTAATTAATAGGCGAATGAATAAATAAATGAGTAAAATAATCGAATAAATGAATAAATGTAAGCTCAATGTAAGTCCCTATCACCGATGTATCGGTAGCCCATCGTACTCGTGTCTACTTACGTTCCATCCATCAGACGGCGCTGTGTTGTTTCGACGTCGTCCTCGACCTCTTTGTTACGAAGAAATGAAAAATCGTGCGAGGCGCCGTGGGGACGGTGGTTGGTTGTCAGGCGACCCACGTGAGCGGGTTGCAGACACGGCGCCCGAGCCTAATGAAAACAAACCACGTCCGTCTTGAAAAGAGCCCTGAGATTTTACTTTATCATTGTTCCGAGTATAAAAGGAGAGAATAATTGTTACTATACCACTGAAAAAAATCGGTTACGGTGCGAGATTTACAGTGAACTAGCCTACACGTTTTCAGCATCTCTTGACACCGAAGGAAAGGTCTTTGGCATGCTGTACAGCTTCTTTCTGTTTGAGTTGTATTCAGTATCTACAGGGACATCACTTTATTTTTACCAACATTTTTAACATTAACCTGGCTATACTCGGAAACACTGTTACTCCCTTCCATTACAGAAGTTTGGTGTTACTAGTGCAATATGTGAACAAATCATTTTACTAGCTATAGGAGAAGAGACAAGTAGTGTATCCATTTATGTTACAGGGAATTACGACATTAGGATTTTCAGTTTGATCATTACTTTTACGTTATTTTATCAAAATACGGTAGACTAGTAACATTTTTTTTTTTCACAAACTCAACTCTTCAGGCGGTTTTATTCATTATAAATTGGCTACTTTATTCAGCATATTACCGTACTTTCGGTAACTCTAATCTTCACTTTTGTTCAGTTCACACAAATAAAGTTATTCAGTCATGCTACACACCGTACCTGTGCGAAATAAGCAGGGGCGGGTATTTACGAGATCGCGAAGATCACGACATAATACTGTAGATATACAATAGATTTTTACTAATTTTTACGAATTAAATGATTCTGATTAATAATATGCGGACAAAACAATCACGGCAAATCGCGAAATAGAGTTCTTAAAGCGAAATATGAGCACATTCGTGAATTATTATTATTATTATTATTATTTACGTTTTATAGCGAATTTCATATTCTGACAATGAGTTCTTTTCTCGGACATTTTTATCACTTGAATTTGTTGCACATTCAAGTAGGCTATATTACGTGGTATTCCAGGTGTTCTGATTACATTAGTGAACTCAAAAAACGGAGAATTCATTTCACTAAAATTTGAAAGTACTAATTTCAGGGCTGCAAGTTTTTTTTTTTTTTTTTTTTTTTTTTTTTTTTTTTTTTCGTTTTTAATGAATGTGTGTTAAATACAGTCTCAATCCAACAAATATTATCTATTGGCCATACCGCACCTTTACCAGAATCAAATGAACCTTTAATGTTAGGGGAGAGTCGGGTAGTATCGGACATCGGGTAATATCGGACAGTACGTTTATTTCATCTACCACCATATGGTAGTACCTGAATCACATGGTTATGTTTCTCTATGCGACATCACAGAAAGGTAACCATGACAATCAGGTACTATCATCTTGTGGTAGATGAAAGAAACTCACTGTCCCATATTACCCGATGTCCGATACTACCCGACTCTCCCCTAATTATTTGGAAAGTAATATTCATACTGATTTAATACTCTAATTTTAAAGCAATTGTATTTTCCAAAATTTCCATTAATATCCAACAAGAGTACAAATCAATCTCCAACAATCTCTGCCGACACCAATATTAAAACACACAAACGATAAAATTAATGTCCATAAATACCTGCCCCTGAAAATAAGCTTCAATAATATAGGCTCTTCCTTCTATGGAAAACGCAACCATATTTCTGAAACACACTATACTCTGTACTGTTTACTTCACTGCTAGCAGACTTCGAATGCAACAGCGGCCGTAAGTTTGCGTGGCTGGCGGGAGCAAGAAAGTTACTGCAAGGGGTGGGCGTCAAGTACATTCAGAAATTACAGTAAAAATGCAAGTAAAAATAAAGTGATGTCCCGGTACTTGTGAATTAATCCTTGATGCACTTTGAATAGACCAATTTCTACTAATCTAGTAATATTTGAAGAATGATTATATTATAGAGAAGAAAAGCAGTTTTGCTGACAATCGGCTTTTGAAATTAGTTAGTGTGTGACATCCCTTTACACTATGCACACTAAAATACGCTATTTTTACTAATTATCATAAAGGATAAAGATTTACATTGATCAAGCATTATTTACAATATTGTACACAATTTACAAACTAAGTAGACTGTAGTATTATGAAATAATATATACAGGGCTATTCAAAAGTAAGTTTTCATTTTGAAACAGCTGTATCTTCTGTACATATCAGCAGTTTCGTTTCATATAGGTACCATTACTGTATAGAAGGTTTGGTTTTTTTTTTAATCGATGCGGGCTTCGTTGCTGTGGTAACTACTGTATGTTACGCTTGTACAGGGACATCATTTTATTTTTACTAACATTTCTAATATTAACTTGACTATACCTTTGGATTAACGGTTGAGAACCGGAAACACCGTTTGTTACCCCCTTCCAAGACTGGAGTTCGATGATACTGGCGTAAAATACAAACAAATCACTTTAGTGGGTAATATAGGAGGGAAGAAAAGTAGTTCATCCATTTACGTAAACTAGGAAATATCGCAATTTTGAGTTTAATAATTTTCATTAGGTTTTTCTTTAATCAAAATACAGTACAGTATTAACAATGAGTGTTTTTACTCACGAACTGAGCTATCCATGCGGATGTATTCATTATGCAGTGTATATTATAATGTCTACAGCACATTAGCATACAATATAGAGAATGAAGTTAAATTGAAAAATAATCATAATATGGATATTCAAACACATTTTTGAAAATGATGGCCGTTCATTTCGATACAGGCTTCAGTTCTTTTGTGCATATTATCGCACTATAGACTATTGTACCTAATTCCAATTACCAGTTTCGTCCTTCGTACTAGTAACTCATGTTGAAATAATTCTGTAGGCTACGTACTCTATAAAAAGTATCTTACGTACTGTAAATTCAATCTTCACTTCAGCCCGACCCGCACAGATAAAATTGCTAGCTACTGTCCGTCCAAGTGGTTATGTCGCAGGGTCGTAGAAAGGGGTGAAATCACGTGACAGTTATTAAGTTATTTTAAACAGTTGTATACTGTAATATTACGTAGAC
Source organism: Periplaneta americana (assembly GCF_040183065.1). Lineage (NCBI taxonomy): Eukaryota > Metazoa > Arthropoda > Insecta > Blattodea > Blattidae > Periplaneta > Periplaneta americana. The sequence goes on along the minus strand of NC_091128.1, from coordinate 159,617,208 downwards.
GTCCAATTTTATTCTAACAGAAATTAATGTTTTCAGAAAAGAGCTAAGCAGCCCAGTCACTAGCCTTTACAGAGGGGCGAGCATAAGCGGGTGGGGGGAAACCGGGATGCGACGTAGGCGAACGGACGACAGTACCTGTGCGAAAATATGATTCAATATTGAAAACTATTTCTTTACTGGAAAGCTCGAACATATTTATAGAACGTAGGTCTACTATACTCACTGAGTACTGTTTACTATGACCGTAAGGCGACTTGCATATGCGGCCTTGGTTCTGTGTGGAGAACGGTTGGAAGTTTATTAGTGAGGGTGTGGGAATGAAGTACATTAAAAAACTCAGGTACAATAAGAATTGAAGTAAAAATAAAAAATGATGTCCCTGTAGATGCACGTGCGTCGATCACTTAAAAACTGCAATAATTCCTTAATCTTGAATAATTTCAGGAAGTCTTACCTGAAAGACTAGATTTGCTTCCTTAATCTTGTAGCATTCTGGCATAAAGTACTGTCCTTAGTTCTTTTATTACGTAATTTGTTTATTCACTTTATATAAAGAAAAAGCATTGGTTTTACGAGCCTTGCGTAATACATTGTACAAGCTATCTGGTAGGTAGACGTTTCTATGGTAACTGGTCATTTGATGGAATAGCCCCATATGCTCAATGCTTTTTTATTAACGTGAAATCCTCTATAGAAGAATGTAATGAAAACTGTAGAGCAATCCCAGGTGCACACAAGTTTTTCTTTACTACCAAGGTCGTTTCACAGCTCTCCCTGCTGGGTGGTTATAATCTGGCTGGGGTCGGATCTCCTGTCTTTGCAGGTGACATCAACATCGCACCTTGCTAATCTGTTCTGGAGCTTGTCGGACTTCATAATCCTGTTCTGAACAAACACGGCAGCACCTAGTTTGTGGAACACTTTCGGCTTCTATTTTGAGCGTATACATGTTTACACTTCAGGAGATAAATTCCGTACTTGTGCATATGTTGGTATGAGTTCTGAAGCTTTTACTCTCGTGATACAAATGTTATGAAATCTATACTAATAATAAATCTGTAGCCAAAATTTTTCTGGTAATTTTCGATTTTCCAAAAATAATTGGTGTTAACATGTATAATTAACCATCCTGAAACCGAAAATCGCTTTTTTGAAATTTTTGTTTGTATGTCTGTCTGTCTGGATGTTTGTTACCTTTTCACGCGATAATGGCTGAACCGATTTATATGAAAATTGGAATATAAATTAAGTTCGCTGTAACTTAGATTTTAGGCTATATGACACTCAAAATACTTTATTTAAAAGGGGAGTTATAAGGGGGCGTGATTAAATAAATCGAAATATCTCGCTTATTATTGATTTTCATGAAAAATATTACATAACAAAAGTTTCTTTAAAATAATTTCCGATAAGTTCTATTCTAGACAAAATTTTTATAGGACTGATATTTAATGAGATGAATGAGTTTTAAAATTACAATAACAACGCCATCTAAGGCGCTGTACTGAAATAAAAACAAATGACTTCGTCTATAAGGGGCGTTGGACAACAACAATCGAAAGCTATTAAACATAGCCTAGGAAAATGTTTCTGTGTTTGTATGAAGTAATATCGGAAGCTAATTAATTGTTTAATTATTATTTCACCATTGGAAATTGTAGTTTCTCTAGATGGACATAATTCTACAATGTTATTACAGTAACTTCTGAAACATATAGCAAGTAATATAAAGTATACACATTAAAACTAAATGATATGTCAATCTCCATTAAACTATGGTTGCATGTAATAACAATTTTATTAAGAAACATGTTAAAGGAATTGTCATTGCACCAAATGATTGCTCTCTGGACCAAAATGACTGCATTTTAATTATTTAAATACAATTTAAATTAAGTAACATATTAAACGATTTATCCTTCTATCAAACACGAATGTTCCCTGGATCAAACGTCCTATTTTAATTATGTAATTACTTTAAATTTATTTCTAAGAGGTGTAGCGGAGTGCACGGGTACGGCTAGTTATGAATACAAAGGTTACGAATTTTTAATTGAAGAGTGTGATTTATAAAAATTTGAATAAAATAATTTCTACTTCTGAAACTTCGAATCAGGCCTTCTCTTCCACTCTTCCAGGGGATTACAACTACAAAATTTATATACTTCAGAAATGCTAGAATTAAATTTTCACCGTTTTTTAATTAATAGAAATAAAATTCCAGACTTAAGAATTTATGAAATAAAATTCCGCGTTTGTAAGTTAAGGAAATAATATGGCATAGTTAAGGAAAGGAGGTATACATTTCTGTGTTCATTTATTTTCGTAAATTTATATTTTTAAATGTGTGTATATATATATATATATATATTTTTTTTTCTTACATAGGGTAGATGAGGGTAATTGTAAACAGGGGGTAATTGTAATCAAATGCTGTGAGAAATACAAAACTGTCAATATAAAAATTTCAATTCGGGGGAATATTTAAATTAACAAGTTGGCTAACCTACAAAGCAGTTTGGCGCCAAATAGGAGTAACTGCTTAGTTGTGAACGAATGTTTTGTAAGAGTCTACAAAAAAAAGTTGAGAAAGAATTTTGCTTCACCTTCATTTTTGGCATTGTAAGTAAACGTACAGTGCTATTTTTTAAGAATATGTTGTTTTTATGAGTAATGTATAGTAGTTAACATTTATCACAATGGTTTGATATCTCCCCTAACCTCAGTTCATTAAATTATGACGTGTTTACATTTGCCCCACAGTTTTAATTGCTTGGGATAATTGTAAACATGTTTTACTATGGTTACATTTCGTACATTTCAGTAATCAAAGAGACACCCACACTACTACACTGTGGAGGATTTACAGAGGACACAGATGTGAAAAATAGTAACTACAGTTATCGTGAAGCTCAGGAGAGGTACTGAGTTCCTATATCGTCATATATCATAGGTTAGAGGGACGAAATGTACCAGTGACCAAAATTGGAGTTGGAAGGAGTACAGCTGTTTCTTCTGAAACAGAACAAAAAATGTTCAGTATCTGATAGCCCGTGCGAAAATTGGTGTTCACAATTACCCCCCTTAAAGGGATAAATGTAATCAGGTGGGATAAATGTAAACTAGCATTGAAAGATGAAAAAAGTCAACCTTATTATTTTAAACCCATTTTCAGGGAAAAGAAAGATCTAAAAATAACGCAATGCTTCTTTGTCATGCTTACTGTTACTGAGGGTTGTGTAATGTTGAAATATATTTGAAATCAGTGAAAAGTGTTTATAATTGCCCTAGTATACCCTACAGGGCTTTCATTTCAAAACTTCCCAGTATAAATGACTAATTATTTAAATTGAGTTCAATTTAAACAAAAAACACGTCGATTTAGATATTGAGGGGGAAGTTTGAAACCAGGCTTAATTGTATTTTAGATTTCATCCCCCAATCCCCAGCCACCCTCACTTTGAAATTTCAAATATCACCCCTATATTTTTATATTTAAATATGAGAGAGCATTCAATTGTTTATACACCTCATTCGTTTTCGCATCTTTGTTTTCTATCGTCGCCTGGCAACCTGTATTTTTGTTATTATCAAGTGATTGTAGGATGAAAACACAGCTTATTTTGTGTAATTTCCTAAATTTAATCAATAATAATAGTTTTAATAATAATAGTTTTATTTTCCCTGGCAGAGTTAAGTCCATCAGGCCTTCTCTTCCACTCAACCAGGATCAAATCACATACAGAAAAAATACATACCGGTATACAAATATGAACTTAAAAATAATAATAAACATAATTAAGTAAAAAAGAAAGATTGAATACATATACACAATCAGTATTAACTTTGAGATAATAATAATAAAAAATATATATGTAATAAAAAAGAGACTGAATACATAATCACAAACAGAAAAATACATTCTAGTATACAAGTATTAAGTTAAAAGAAAAAAAAAAGAATTAATACATATGAATATAATCTCACAACTAAAGGAATAGTACAATTAGTATGATCAGCACAGCCCGTATTACATTGAGACAATGACAATTACCTAGATATAAGTGTTAATGGAAAAATAAAGTAATGACTGTGTAAAATAATAATAATAATAATAATAATAATAATAATAATAATAATAATAGTAATAATAATAATAATAAATAAAAATTATACCTAAAAACTAGTTCTGTGCATTTAAAATATTTCTAAACAACTTAATTTTAAACAACTGGGGACTAAGACTACCCCTGATTTCCAGCGGCAGCGAATTCCATGAGCGGGCCGTGGCTATTGAGAAAGAACTTGAGTACAGAGATGTCTGATGACGTGGTATTGATAGGAACGGATTGTGCTGTGAACGTGTATTACGATTATGATGTGAAGGTAGGAGAGTAAACCGAGAGGCAAGGTAGTTGGGTGTGGAATCATGTATAATTCGATATAGCAGGCAAAGAGAATGTACTAATCGTCGATCTTGCAAGCGGAGCCAGGAGAGTCGTAGAAAATATTCCGATATATGATGATTTATGTTCTCTCTTGAAGGGTATACACCATTTAAAATAATTTAATACACAAACACAACTATTACATGAAATGCTCAATAAGGTTTTGTAGCTTTATTCTCTTCAGCTGTAATCAACAATAACAATCAGTGTTGACCTCCACGAGTTGTTAGCTATTGCGTTCCTCAGACTGAAAAGGAAACATTTATCTTATTATTTATCTGGCAGTCGAACACTGTGAGGTTATATTATGGTCTAACACACCACCCTAAAATCAGAGAGATGCTCATTTCATTTCGAGCTATACTATAGCATTATTTTCACTCTCATAAAATAACAGAGAACAGTAATTAGACAAAAGAAATACAGCCAAAGTTCCTCTGATGCGAATTTGTCGATTTTGCGTTGCTAAGAAACGCCCCAGCACATTGCCTGTGAATTAACTGAATCGGTTAACCGCGTGGTGTCAAAATGCTTTCTGAGCACACGAACATATTCAGACCAGAGTGGGTTTTGATTTAAACTTTCGACAGTTATAGCTGTGTGGTGTTTGAGCATTTAAGAGGCTTCAGTAAAAGTTTCGTCAAAAGCAGGCAGAAATGTAATACATATTTACGAATTATAGCGTTGAAAGATATTTACAATTTTCGTATTGTTTCTTTAGAATTTCGAGAAATTATTATTATTATTATTATTGTTATTGTTGTTGTTATTATTATTATTATTATTATTATTATTATTAGACCTATTTATTATTAATTACTTACAAATCGCTTTTAAGGAACCCGGAGGTTCATTACCATCCCCACATAAGCCCGCCATCGGTCCCTATCTTTAGCAAGATTAATCGAGTCTCCACCATCATATCCCACCTCCCTCAAATCCGTTTTATCCTCCCATCTACATCTCTGTCTCGGAAGGTCTTTTTCTCTCAGGCCTCCTAACGAACACTCTATAATTGTGCATTTCTGGATTCGTCCATACGTGCTACATGTCCTGCCCATCTCAAACGTCTGAATTTAATATTCCTAATTATGTCAGGTGAAGAATACAATGCGTGCAGTTCTGTGTTGTGTAACTTTCTCCATTCTCCTGTAACTTCATCCCTCTTAGCCCCAAATATTTTCCTAAGTACTTTATTCTCGAACACCCTTAATCTCTGTTCCTCTCTCAAGTGATAGTCCAAGTTTCACAACCGGTAATATAACTGTTTTATAAATTCTAACTTTCAGTTTTTTTGAGAGCTGACTAGATGACAAAAGCTTCTCAACCGAATAATAACAGGCATTTCCCATATTTATTCTGCGTTTAATTTCCTCTCGAGTGTCATTTTGTTACTGTTCCTTCAAGGTATCTGAATTTTTCCACCTTTTCAAAGGATAAAATTCCAGTTTTTATATTTCCATTTCGTACAATATTGCGGTCACGAGACATAATCATATACTTTGCTTTTGGGGATTTACTTCCAAACTTATTTCATTGCTGTCATCAAGTAAAATTCCCTTATTTTCCCTAACAATTTGTGAATTTTCTCTTAACATATTCACGTCATCTGCAAAACAAGCAAGTGATGTATTTTTAGTGGGTTATTTTACGACGCTTTATCAACATTTTAGGTTTTTTATCGTCTGAAATGAATGCGGGGTCCAGCACCGATAGTTACCCAGCATTTGCTCATATTGGGTTGAGGGAAAACCCCGGAGATAACCTCAACCAGGTCTTGCCCCAACCGGGATTCAAACCCGGGCCACCTGGTTTCGCGGCCAGACGCGCCACCCGTTACTCCACAAGTGTGGACGCAAGCAAGTGATGTAACCCGTTCAATTTCCTATTATTATTATTATTATTATTATTATTATTATTATTATTATTATTATTATTATTATTATTATTATTATTATTTTCTACAAAATGCAGAGTCGTTCGGACCAATAGATTGGGTTTTATTGTGACTATTACACTCTTACTACGTCATACTACTTTTGACCAATAAAACGGTATGAAAGGAAGTATTTCAACCAATCATGGCTGCTTATCGCACAATTTTATCGCGTCCCTAGCATTTGTTAGATTTTATCGCGTCCCTAGCATTTGTTTCTTTGTTTGCCAACATTTGAAACTGCGCTGGTCTGGACGTCAAAAAAAAAAAAAAAAAAAATATATATATATATATATATATATATATATATATAATTACAAACCACTCCAGTCGATGCACAGCAGTTTCAAATATGACTCGCATTGGCATTCAAGAACAAGAATTAATAAAAATCACTGATCATACCTATGCATCTTCTGAAATCCGATTTACAAATAAATGAAGAGCACCATTCGGAAATCCTGAATAAGTTGAATAAACCATGTAGGCCTAAATCAACGAGTTCTACTTCTATTACGCACACGTCCAATATAACATCAATTGAACCACCAACCACATTCAAATTTGAAAATTGTACATTCAATAAATATTTCTTTTAAAATTATTCATGTTTATTTTTTATGTCATCGTCGTTAATTAAAACTTTTCTAACACTTGTGTACAGTATATTAGTTAGGTTATGTTATAGCTTCTGCTTTATGATGTTATGGATAGTCACGTATCAGAGATTGTTTAATATTAAGATTTATTGAAAATCATCTGTCAAGTGACGTTGATTACTGGGATTCGGATAATTGAAGTGGAGTGTTGCATTTTAATAAAAATGAAACTGAATCAACAATATAGTAACATTGCCATCGTGTATAATAGATCGAAAACTTCTCGACGAGAGGGCATTGCTCACTACTGCTATCTAGAATGCATCTAGCGTTGAGATGGTACAATAATACATTTGAAGACAGTTGTATTTTCGTAAGTCAATTAATATTTTATTGTATTGGAGTACTTCGTTACTTCTAATCTTTATATACTTTCTTCTAATCGTGTAATATTCAATTAAATCCCACTCGAATTTTGATTTTCTCTAGATAAATCAAAACGTCTAGTGAGATTACTTTTGAGAAATATAGCAAAGAATCATTGGAGTTTGGCTGCCATAGCAACAATTTTATGATTGACTGGGGAAAATCCTTTTTATTTACTATACACAATGGATTAAACTTCATTTGAACGAAACCCTTAGTTTTACGTTGGAATTTATATGGTATTAAATCTCTTTTGATATCATCGCTTGTTGCAGTGATATAGAAATTGTCAACATTAACACGAAAATACTCTCAACTCAATGTTCGATTTTTTTGTGACTAAACTCTTTTGGAACACCACTTTCTGTTTTATCAGTATGGACTAAATTATCTGGACTATTTCATTTTTATTCCAAGGAGAAAAAATCTGTAGATAACAATTTTAAAATCATTGAGATTATAGCTAGCATTTAAGAGTTATAAAACAAAGAATAGAATGGAATACATATAAAGAAGAAATATGAAAAGAAGCATAAGGAAAAAATAGCAGTAAGAGGAGAGAATGGAAGACATTAAAGAGTGAAAGAGAACAAATATTGAAAGAGAAATATAAAAAAGAAAGGGAAAAATGAAGAGAAATAAGAAATGGAGAGAAATAATTTAAAATGAACAGAAATAAGAAATGGAGAGAAATAATTTAGAAATAAATAAACATACGTAGAGGAAATACGAAAAGGGGGAAAATGAAAGCAAAGAATGAAGAATGAGGGTTTAAATTGAAATACGAGAAAGCAAAATCAAAGAATAGAGAAGGAAAGAAAGCATAAATTAGAAAATGAGAGAAGAAAATCAAAGAATCAAGAAATCAAGAATAAATTAATAAAAGAGGAAACAAAATGAATGGATGAAGAAATGAAGAAGAGATTAGGAAAGGAGAAAACAAAATGTAGGAATGAAGAAATTAAGAAGACATTAGGAAAGTAAAAAAAACAAGATCTAGGAATGAAGAAATTGAGAAGAAATCAGGGAAGGACAAAACAAAATCTAGGAATGAAGAAACTGAGAAGAAATCAGGGAAGGACAAAACTAAATCTAGGAATGAAGAAATTGAGAAGAAATCAGGGAAGGACAAAACAAAATCTAGGAATGAAGAAATTGAGAAGAAATCAGGGAAAGACAAAACAAAATCTAGGAATGAAGAAATTGAGAAGAAATCAGGGAAGGACAAAACATGAAATAGGAATGAAGAAATTGAGAAGAAATCAGGGAAGGACAAAACAAGATCTAGGAATGAAGAAATTGAGAAGAAATCAGGGAAGGACAAAACAAAATCTAGGAATGAAGAAATTAAGAAGAAATCAGGGAAGGACAAAACAAGATCTAGGAATGAAGAAATTGAGAAGAAATCAGGGAAGGACAAAACAAGATCTAGGAATGAAGAAATTAAGAAGAAATCAGGGAAGGACAAAACAAGATCTAGGAATGAAGAAATTGAGAAGAAATCAGGGAAGGACAAAACAAGATCTAGGAATGAAGAAATTGAGAAGAAATCAGGGAAGGAGAAAACAAGATCTAGGAATGAAGAAATTGAAAAGAAATCAGGGAAGGACAAAACAAAATCTAGGAATGAAGAAATTGAAAAGAAATCAGGGAAGGACAAAACAAAATCTAGGAATGAAGAAATTGAAAAGAAATCAGGGAAGGACAAAACAAAATCTAGGAATGAAGAAATTGAGAAGAAATCAGGGAAGGACAAAACAAGATCTAGGAATGAAGAAATTAAGAAGAAATCAGGGAAGGACAAAACAAGATCTAGGAATGAAGAAATTGAGAAGACATCAGGAAAGGAGAAAACAAAATCTAGGAATGAAGAAATTAAGAAGAAATCAGGAAAGGAGAAAACAAAATCTAGGAATGAAGAAATTAAGAAGAAATCAGGAAAGGAGAAAACAAAATCTAGGAATGAAGAAATTAAGAAGAAATCAGGAAAGGAGAAAACAAAATCTAGGAATGAAGAAATTAAGAAGAAATCAGGGAAGGACAAAACAAAATCTAGGAATGAAGAAATTAAGAAGAAATCAGGAAAGGACAAAACAAAATCTAGGAATGAAGAAATTAAGAAGAAATCAGGAAAGAAGAAAACAAAATCTTGGAATGAAGAAATTAAGAAGAAATTAGAAAAGAAGAAAATGAAATCAAGAAATGAAGAAATGTAGATTAAATAAGCAAAAGAGAAAACTCATTTCAGTAATGAAATCAAGAAGAAATTAGAAAGAGAGAAAACAAGGTCCAAGAATAAAGAAATAAACAAAAAAATCAGGAAAGAAGAGAAATTCAAGGAAAGAAAAAAACTTTGAGAATGGAAACCTATACCAGGGAAATAAATAAAGAATAAAGCGAGGAAAAGATATTGATAGAAAAAGATTAAGATTGATGGCTAGGAAGGAAGAAGGAACGCAAGAGTGGAAAAGAGGCCCGTAGAAGAAACCAGTGAAGGAACATATCAAATAAATGACGTGTAGAAAGAAGAAAAAGAAGTGGGAAGAGAAGAAATGAGTGAAGAAAAGAAGGTAGAAAGGAAATAAATAGGGCAAACAGAACAAAAGAAATGATGAAGAGGGAAAATCATTGAAGAAAAAAAAATAATTCAGCCACTCGATGTTTCTCATCCAGTAGCAAACTGTAACCGTATACTGTAGATGGCGAAAGACTGCAACAAGAGATGATAATCTTCTGGTAGATGGCCCCCCTCCTCCCACACATTCTCTGGGCTCTCTTTGTTCTTCAAGCCTTAATTTCAAGAGCCTCTCCAACCCAATTACTCCACAAGTGTGTGGACTTGCTGCGGTTATAGAAGATGTTCTGATTTCTATTCGGACCTCTTGAACACGTACTGCACACTTCCTCAGCTTTTCGCCAGTTTCTTCAGTCTATTTCTTACCTCTGTATATTATCTTTCTTCCTAACTCTGGTTAATGCTTTCTTTGCTTATTGTTTCCCTTTTCTATTTGCTTTCTTAAGCCCTTCTGAGTTTTACGTTCTTTCTCTAATTTTTTTTTGATCTCTTTAATTGTTGGTTTTTTTATTCCATTGTTGAGTTTTTACTTGCATTCAGTATTTCAGTTATTTCACTGCAGTGTTCTTAATTCATTGTGACCTTCCTTACTTAATTTTAGCATTTCTTACTCCACTGCATCATTCCTTACTTCATTGTTGCTTTCCTTACTTCAACAATACATTCCGTAAATAGTTGTTGTTTTCTTTTATTATTGCTTTCCTTACTTCATTGTTAATTTCCATACTTCAGTGTTTTAATTTTCTTACCTTAGTAATGACATCCTTATTTCATTGTTGATTTCCGTACATCATTATTGTTTTGTTACATAATTGTTACTTTCCTTACACTGTTATTGCATTCCTTACAGCGTTGCTGCTTTCTTTATAACTTTTCTTGCTTCACTTACATCGTTTTTGCTTTCCTTACTTCTTTGTTCCTTTCTTTACTTCAACATTGCTTTCTGTACCTCATTGTTACTTTTTGTACTTCATTGTTGTTTTCTTTCATTGTTTATTTCCATACTTCAGTGTCAATTTTGTTACTTTAGTGTTGATCTTCTTACTTAGTTGTTGATTTCCGTACATAATGATTGCTTTCCTTACATAATTGTTGCTCTCCTTACACCGTTGTTGATTTCCTTACAAATTTTCTTGCTTCACTTATATCTATTTGCTTTCCTTAAATCGTTTTTCTTCCCTTACATCGTTTTTGCTTTCCTTACATAGTTTTTGCTTTCGTTAACATCTTGTTTGCTTTCCTTACATCGTTTTTGCTTTCCTTATTTCATTGTTTCTTTCTTTACTTCAACATTGCTTTCTTTACTTCATTGTTACTTTTCGTACTTCATTGTTGTTTTTTCTTTCATTTTAATTTCCATACTTCAGTGTCAGTTTCGTTACTTTATTTTTGATCTTCTTACTTAATTGTTGATTTCCTTAGATCATTATGCCTTCTTTACATAATTATTGCTTTCGTTAAATAAATAAATAAATAAATAAATAAATAAATAAATAAATAAATAAATAAATAAATAAATAAATAATAATTGTTGGATTGCTTTCCTTACACCGTTGTTGCTTTCCTTAACCAATTGTTGCTTTCTTAATCAGTTGTTGCTTTCCTTACATCATTTTTACTTTAGTACATTGTTGATTTCATTGTCATTGTTGCTTTTCTTCCATCCGTGTTGCTTTGCTTACATAACATTTGTTTTTGTTACATAATTGTTGTTTTTCTTTAACATAATGTAGATCGCGACTTTGTCGACGTTAAAAACGGCAAAGTTGATAATGATAATGATGGTTGTGGTATGAAAAAGAAGAGGTAAAATAATTAATGTAATGACGTCATATTAATTCCCCTCGTTACAGTGAAGAATCTGGTAATTCTATATGAGGGAATGCAGGATGTCTGATATAAAATTGCAGTCGCTAGTTAATCCCCACGAGAGCCACCAGGGGGCAGTGACAAGCGTGCGTTGGGGTGTGGTCAGAAATCCACCTTCATGAAGCTGTTGATGTAGCCACTAATACAACAAATAATTGTATAAAGCCAAGTTCTAGTGTTCACGAGTTTACAACACGTTATCCACTGTGCATTCTATCACTGCAACATACTGCCGGTTTGGATGAGTTTCGTTAAAAAGTGCGTACACTTCTTGTTGTGTATGTCTTCTGTTACCAAATCCTATCATTATAGCGTCTGAGTTCTTTTATTTTTTTCCAAGAACATCTTTTTTTACGTTGATCTCATCGATAAAAACGCTTTATTAACCCAAGGACTATAACAAAATGTATCGGCATTAAAATTGTTACCATAGCAACCATAACCATTGAGTTTCCACATTAAAACAAATGAAGTATTGCATGGTATTAATATGCTCTTCCAGATGATAAAAAGGGGGAAAAAAAAAACAGTACCGAACGAGGTGGCTCAGACGGTTACGTTTGAGACTCGCATTCGGGAGGTCCCTGGTTCAAACCCCGTGGCCCGCCAATCTGACTGAGTTTTTTTAATGTTTTCCCTCAGCCGCAAAGGCAAATGCCGGATTGGAAATTTACATACCATCTTTCATCACCGCGTTAATCACCAATATCATAAACATTAAAATAAATTAAAATCAGTTTTATGAACGGAAGCCATCTATGTATGACACAATAGAAACTGAAGCTCAATAATAGTAAACGGTCTACTGGTATATCCAAAGATATGTCCTACACTCGCGGTATAATAATAGATGGTAAAGCGTGTATCAATAAACTTAATAAAAAAAATAAAAATAAAGAAACACACATACACACAAGGATTGTTACAAAATATATCAATATTAAAATTGTTACCATAGTAACAATAAGCATGGAGATTTCACATAAAACAAGACGTAAAATATTGCACAAAAATATGCTCTGATGAGGTGAAAGTCACATGGTGTAATTTAAAAATGTTCTCGATGATGTCATAAACCAAAGAAGAATAGAACACAAATAAATAAATAAATAAATAAATAAATAAATATATATATATATTTATTGCATAAAAATATTCGTTTCTCAGTACAAAGTTTGATGTGTCTGGGCTTCTTTACTCATAATACTCCAGTTCCATTTTAATTTAAATTATGCGTCACCTTTTGAAAAACCCTATAGAATACAAACATTAAATGTCAATTTACGCGTGAACTCAAAATGTATTTAATTACATTCATTATGATTTAAAAAGGGTTAACTATACAGTATTACAAAGATTGCGTAAAGCAATAAGAGTACGTTATTTATATTTTTTTACACTTGAGTCTATTTTATTTTATATTCATTTATATAACCCATAATAATTATAACGTCCACACCTGTGGAGTAACGGTCAGCGCGTCTGACTGCGAAACCAGGTGGTCCGGGTTCGAATCCCGGTCGGGGCAAGTTACCTGGTTGAGGTTTTTTCCGGGGTTTTCCCTCAACCCAATACGAGCAAATGCTGGTTAGCTTTCGGTGCTGGACCCCGGACTAATTTCACCGGCATTATCACCTTCATATCATTCAGACGCTAAATAACCTAGATGTTGATACAGCGTCGTAAAATAACCCAATATAAAAAAAATAATTATAACCAATATTTTTATGACTATTATGTGGAAATGGTCGAGGCACATTAAACAGAGAATTAAAGTGAGACGGACCGTGCAGAAAACCACGCCACTTGTGATATAAATTTCCGCTTTAGCCACGAGTTGTATGAATAACTATTATCAATTCTTATTACTAAAGCGTTGCTTAGTAACGAGATTTCAGTTATTATATTCCATTTTTCTATAAAAGTTAGGAAAAAGGTTTTTAGAACTGGTCTATGCTTTTCAATAGTATTTTTGTCGAGTTTTGGGGCCAATGTTGAAACAGAGAGCACGTTAATGGAACAGAAAGTTGCTTTATCGGCTATATAGCTTAGGAAACAAATGCTTTACTGTTGGCTGTACGGAACTGTGTAGGATGTGTGGCATAACTTAATTAAGACATATACTTCCCCTGTGGATGTCTCTAGGTAGCATTGTCTGCTGTGGACTTTATATGCGTCGTAAAATGCATATGTACTAATGTTTACGAGTCCTACAATTAAATTAACAGGGCTGTAAAACTATACGGGAGGTATAATTAACGTTGCTACGTTTAACGGTTGTTATATTTTTTACGTAAAAGTGTTACTTCAGGAAAAGAGGGACATAGCTAAGTGTATGGCATATTGTGAAGGATACAATAACGACAGTAGAGCGGTGTGTATGACATTGGAGACAGAAATTATGAAGACAGCTCGGGTTGTGAGCTACGGGAATTAAATTAACATCTGGAATGGTACAACACGCTTTATACAGTAGTTGTCCTAAATATTACGAGCTCCAGTCAGTAGGATGCTCCAGCTTTGGATTAGTCATTATTTATCAAGAGAAGAATTGTATGTAGTTCAATTCACAGCAGGCCTCATGCAAACAGTGGTGGGAAACCGGTGTGGGACATGATTATTTAATACGAAAAAGAAGTTATAGAAGACAACACAAGGATGAAGATAATAAAATACAAGAGTGATGTGATAGATAATGAACAATATACAAAAATATGGATATTGGAGCTAAAGAAGATGAAGATGAAGTTGAAGAAGAGAAGAAATGTGAAGATAAAGTTGAAGGAAAGGATGAAGATGAAGTTGAAGATGTAATGTTAAGATGAAGTTGAAGAAGGGAAGAAATGTGAAGATGAAGTTGAAGAGAAGAATGAAGAAGAAGTTGAAGAGGAGAAGAAATGTGAAGGTAAAGTTGAAGAAAAGGATGAAGATGAAGTTGAAGAAAAGGATGAAGATAAAGTTGAAGAAAAGGATGAAGATAAAGTTGAAGAAAAGGATGAAGTTGAATTTAAAGAGAAGAAGGATGAAGATGAAGTTGAAGAGGAGAAGAAATGTGAAGGTAAAGTTGAAGAAAAGGATGAAGATGAAGTTGAAGAAAAGGATGAAGATAAAGTTGAAGAAAAGGATGAAGATAAAGTTGAAGAAAAGGATGAAGATAAAGTTGAAGAAAAGGATGAAGATAAAGTTGAAGAAAAGGATGAAGTTGAATTTGAAGAGAAGAAGGATGAAGATGAAGTTGAAAAGGAGAAGGATGAAGTTGAAGAGGAGAAGAAATGTGAAGATGAAGTTGAAGCGGAGAAGGATGAAGATAAAGTTGAATAGGAGAAGGATGAAGATGAAGTTGAAAAGGAGAAGGATGAAGATGAAGTTGAATAGGAGAAGGATGAAGATGAAGTTGAAGAAAAGGATGAAGATAAAGTTGAAGAAAAGGATGAAGATAAAGTTGAAGAAAAGGATCAAGATAAAGTTGAAGAAAAGGATGAAGTTGAATTTGAAGAGAAGAAGGATGAAGATGAAGTTGAAAAGGAGAGGGATGAAGTTGAAGAGGAGAAGAAATGTGAAGATGAAGTTGAAGCGGAGAAGGATGAAGATAAAGTTGAATAGGAGAAGGATGAAGATGAAGTTGAAAAGGAGAAGGATGAAGATGAAGTTGAATAGGAGAAGGATGAAGATGAAGTTGAAAAGGAGAAGGATGAAGTTGAAGAGGAGAAGAAATGTGAAGATGAAGTTGAAGCGGAGAAGGATGAAGATAAAGTTGAATAGGAGAAGGATGAAGATGAAGTTGAATAGGAGAAGGATGAAGATGAAGTTGAATAGGAGAAGGATGAAGATGAAGTTGAAGAGAAGAAGGATGAAGATGAAGTTGAAGAGGAGAAGAAATGTGAAGATGAAGTTGAAGAGGAGGATGAAGATTAAGTTAAAATGGAGAACAATGTAGATGAAATTGAAGAGGATAAGGATGAAGATGAAGTTAAAGAGAAGAAAAAATCGTCGGGATAAAGTTGAAGAGGAGGATGAAGATTAACTTGAAGAGAAAGAGGAGAAAAGTATTAATATGTAGATGAAGTTGAAGAAGAGAAGAAATATGAATATGAAGTTGAAGAGGAGAAGGATGAAGTTGAAGAGAAGACGAATGAAGATGAAGAGGAATAGGATGAAGATAAAATTGAAGAGGAGAAGAAATATGAAGATGAAGTTGAAGAGGATGAGGATGAAGACGAAGTTGAGGAGGAAAAGAAGAAATATGAAGATGAAGTAGAGGAAGATAAGGTTGAAGATAAAGTTAAAGAGAAGAAATATCAGGATGAAGTTGAAGATATACTTGAAGAGGAAGAAGAGTAGAAATGTTAAGATGTTAAATGTTATGTTTTATTTAACGACGCTCGCAACTGCAGAGGTTATATCAGCGTCGCCGGATGTGCCGGAATTTTGTCCCGCAGGAGTTCTTTTACATGCCAGTAAATCTACAACATGAGCCTGTCACATTTAAGCACACTTAAATGCCATCGACCTCGCCCGGGATCGAACCCGCAATCTTGGGCATAGAAGGCCAGCGCTATACCAACTCGCCAACCAGGTCGACGAAATGTTAAGATGATGATGATGATGTTGAAGAAGAGAACAAGTTAAAAGAGAAGAACAAAAATGAAGTTTGAATAATAATAATAACAAGAAGAAGAAGAAGAGAAAGATTAATGATGAAGATGAAGTTGAAGAGGCGAATTAAAAGGGTGGAGAAGTTGAAAAGGGGAAGATAAAAATGCTGAAGGAGTGGAGGAAGATGAAATCGAGTAGGGAAATTGTGCAATTTAGTAAAGAAAGTAAATTCCAAAAGTAAAGTGATTAAAGACATGAAGGAAGACGATAAGCAATTAAAATATGGTCGATTTGAAGGAGGGAAATTGCAAAATAAACAGGAGAACGGTGATGTGGTTAATTTGAGGCTTACATCTCTTTTAGTTATGATGGATAAATTGGGAAGAAGGAATGTGATGGAGGAGTGGAAGAAGAAGAAGAAGAAGAAGAAGAAGAAGATCGAGAATTTAAAAAGAAAAGACAATAGAAAAGAAGTTAGAAAACGATAGATGGCAGAAGAATTGATGCATAAATTGTTTCTTATTACATGCATTTCCATTTATCCAGTTACAAGGGCTGCCGAACCAGAAAAGGGTCTGAAAAGTGGGTATCCCATTGTCCAATTGTCGGCGGCCCTACTCTTTGACTTCCTTCAAACGATTTTCAAGTCCCTGTGTCTTGAAGCCCGCCCACTTGCTCGGAGAGTGACTGTACAGAAGACTTTGTTTCCGCTCCTTGCAGGTTCCCACTTTGCAATGCATCCACTTGGGCGGAGAAAGAGGAATAAAGAAAGCTTTTAAAGCGAAAGTTAAATTTATCGTCGCTTATTACGGGCAAAGATATCAGAAAATGGAATTGTTTGACGTTGAAAGCTTCTACAAGTAAATTAGAAACTTTCAACTAGGAAGCTTTCCAGGAAGCATTCATTTTAACTCTCTGTTTTGAGCGGAAGAGTGCAGTACCACGTCGGAGAGACATCTAGTGACAGGAGCTGGAACAACACAGGCCCGCCCAAATGACCACAAAGAATTCAAAAACAGTGCGATGACAAACACACATTTTGCCTTTGGCTCCTCGAGATGTTTACCGTATCCTATATCAAACGTTTATCCAATTTACGCTGTGCCGTATGGGATACTCAGAATTATACTTACAAAGGATAGTGTGTGGATTTTATGTAGAAAGTCAACATTTGAAATGGATATTAATTCAAAGACCTATGTTACAGCAAAGGAATCCGTATCTTACGTAAACTGCAAACTATAGCTTCAAAATATAACATATCAGGTTATGGGATTTAACTATCCGGGAAAAACTGTAAGCAATGAATAGTCCAAAATTCGTCAATTAGTCAAAAAGACTAGAAAGTAAACGGCGCCAATAAAATGACAAACTCCATTACTGTACATTTCACAACAATCCAGTTCCTATACCATTTGTACAGGGACATCATTTTATTTTTACTTCAATTTTTATTGTACCTGAGTTTTTGAATGTATTTCACTCCCACCCCTTCTACTAATGAAGTTCAACAGTCCTGCACACAGATCCAAGACCGCATATACAGTCATAGTAGCCTTACGGTCATAGTAAACAGTACGTTCCAAAAATATGTTCGCGTTTTTCAGTGACGAAAGAGCTTTCAATATTGAATTATTTTCGCACAGGTACTGTCGTCCATTTGCCTACGTCGTATCCCAGTTTCCCCCACCAGCTTTTATTCGCCAGCTAGTGGATGGGCTGTCTTAGCTCTTTTCTGAGAACATTAATTTCTGTTAGGAATTGGATGTCTACGTAATATATACAACTGTTCAAAATAACTTAAATAAAAGGCCTCGTTAAGTAATTAATGGTCACGTGATTTCCTCCCTTTCTACGATCCTATGACATAACCACTTGGATAGTAGATAGTATGTCTGAGTAATTTTATCTTTTCGGATCGGGCAGAAGTGAAGATTGAATTTACAGTATGTAAGGTACTCTTTTATAGAGTAGGTACAGAATTATTTCAACATGAGTTACTAGTACGAAGATCGAAACTGGTAATTGGGATTAGGTACAATAGTCTATAATGCGATAATATGCACATTAGAACTGAAGCCTGTATCGAAATGAACGGCCACCATTAAAAAAAAATGTGTTGAAATATCCATATTATGATTATTTTTTAATTCAACTTCATTCTCTATATTGCACGCTAATGTGCTGTAGACAGTATAATATACAATGCATAATGAATACGTGCACATGGACAGCTCAGTTCGTGAGTAAAAACACTCATTGTTAATACTGTACTGTATTTTGATTAAACAAAACCTAATGAAAATAATCAAACTCAAAAGTGCAATATTTTCTAGTTTACGTAAATGGATGAACTACTTTTCTTCCCTCCTATACCTAGTAAAGTGATTTGTTTGTATATTAAGCCAGTATCATCGAACTCCAGTCGCGGAAGGGGGTAGCAAACGGCATTGATCCAGAGGTATAGGAAAGTTAATATCAAAAATGTTAGTAAAAATAAAATGATGTCCCTGTACTTCACAACAAGTGTTCTAATCGACGGCCACCAACATAACATTTTATTATTTACTGTACATGAAGACAATCACCTTTTGCTTGTTGACTCATCTATTTTATTTACTGTACATTGTCACATTACAAAATATGGTATTATGATGTATTGTATTGTGTTGTATTGTACTCGTCTGGGTCAACGACAGACTTTTCATATAATTCGTATACTGGATGTTCATTTCAAAGTGTGTCATTATGTGACTGTTGTGAGTCAGCGATTTGAAGCGAGATTCAGCTTTAAGGTCAGAGAAGTTGCCTATTATTCAAGGCGTTCAATCTGAACTTGAGAACGTGTACGGTATAACTTGAACTTCGTAGCAACAGATGGCGGCCTGTACGGTCTGTGTGCTACCATAACCTCTTTCAAACTGTATTTTGCGCAGGCAAGTTGTACGCAGGGTATTTGTTATCATCGGTTGCGTACGGCAACATTCCACAACACAAATCAATTGCTCCGTGTCCATGTTGACCGTCGAAGTTAATGTCAACAAATACGTAAGTAATCGTCTTAACCCTCTCCCCATAAAGAAAAAAACTCACCTCAGTACGTGTTTCCAAACAGTTCACATTCCTGCCACTACCGGCAATAGCGTACGTATCGGTAAGTACTCTTCAGAATGAACGCCGTACTTGCCAGGCAACTTCTCTGGCACATACGTAATGCGTCTTTGCGGAAGTGTAGGAAGATTGAATTCTCTAGGCTCATCGGCTAGCCACATGACGGCATACAGCGAGCCATGACACACTTTGAACTGAACACGCAGTAATGCGTTGTTAACTGAGATTTGGAAATGATATAGAAATAATTAAAAAAATACAGGGTGATCCTGAGTAATGTAATTAATTTCAAGGGGTTATTTTTTTAAATATTTCAAACAAAAATATTTAATACAATTTTGCTCGTTTTTGCTTCATTTTCGAGAAAAAAATTGTTCCGGGGCCGGTATCGAACCCGGGACCTTTGGTTAAACGTACCAACGCTCTACCAACTGAGCTACCCAGAAACTCTACCAGATACCGATCTGTGGATATAGAGGGAACATTTGGATTGGTGTCTGGTAGAGTTCCTGGGTAGCTCAGTTGGTAGAGCGTAGGTATGTTTAACCAAAGGTCTCGGTTCGATACCCGGCCCCGGAACAATTTTTCCCTCGAAATTATTCAAATCAACTTTACAGGGAGTTACATCTGAAACCTCGATTTGCAATAATTATTTTATATGAAACATTTCATAGCATGCCTTAGAAAAGCTACTGAATGAATTACCCAATATGCTCAGTCAATTTAAGAGCAATATATTATGATAAATGGTAGAAATATTTTTAGTTTTGCCCTTTAAATGTGCAGAAATTTGATCTGGAAAGGAATTTAAAATGTTAACTTATATTTGTTTGGATGAAATTTCTGCACATTTAAAGGACAAAACTAAAATTCTTTCTGTCATTTATTGTCATACTGCTCTCTTAAATCGAGTGAGAATATTGGGAATTAAGTCAATGGCTTTCCCAAGATACGCTATAAAATATTTCATATAAAACAATTTTTATCTCGGGAAGGAAGCAAAAACAAGCAAAATTTATTGTATTCATTTTTTTTTTGTTTGAAATATCTCAAAGATCAACCCTCTGAAATTAATGACATTACTTACGGTTCATCTTGTATATTTATACAAGGGGCAATCAATAAATTTCCCGACTGGCTCGAATGTAGGCAACACACAGGACATAGGTAACGGAGAAGTTATATAGAACCAGGGAAAACTCCTGGAGTCTATACTAAATGCATCACTTGAAAGGCAAAGAAGAAGACTAGCCGTAAGGCGTATATGAAGAGATTTCAGGAAAAATCGTAATAGGTCCTTTACATGTTTGCACAGAATCACGTGTAGAAGCTCAGTTCTTAAAGACAATCTGACGATGTTTGATAGACTGACTCAACAGGCATGGAAGCAAAGATCTTCAGTGACTAGCGCATGTATGATTAACAGTACAATAATTACAAGTGCAGTCCGGAAATATATTGATTTCACCTTGTAAACTGCTCCGCCAATTTAGTACAATGCGTTAAAGTCTAAAGAAAACAGCAAAACAGTACAACGTGGTCTGTTGTTGTGACGAGAATTCAAGTGCAGCGTACCGGTAAAAGGCATCATGTCACAAACACGTTCACGTCTGAGTATTTCTATCAAAGTAAATAATTTTCAACACCTTGAAAACGGCACAGATGTTAAGGATATTGCTGGAGTGTTTTGTTATTAATCACTTACTTAGTTTTTTATTTATTTCCCAGTTTAGTTATACTTATGCATTTATTTGCTTACTGATGTATTTAGTTACTGTCTTATGTATTTATTTGTTTGCTTACGTATTCACTTATTGGCTTATGTATTTTTTATTTACTTATTTAGTTATTTACTTATGTATTTAGTTATTTTTTATTTATTTACTTACGTATTTATTTATTTATTTACGTATTTATTTATTTACCTATGTTTACTAATTTACTTATGTATTTTTTATTTACTTACGCACTTATTTACTTATACATTTATTTCCTTATTGAGTTATTTACTTCAGTATTTATTTATTTACTTATGTATTTAATTCTTTACTTACTTAGTTATTTATTTACTTATGCATTTTATTATTTATTTATGTATTTTGTTATTTACATATTTACGTATTTAGTTATTGAATTATTCATTTATGTACTTAGTTATTTACTTATTTGTTTATTCGCTTATGTATTTATTTACTTATCTGTTTATTTCTTTGCTTATGTTTTTTGTTATTTACTTACGTACTTAGTTATTTACTTATATATTTATTTACTTATTTACATATTTAGCTATTTAATTATTTATTTATGTACTTAATTATTTACTTATTTGTTTATTGGCTTATGTATTTATTTTCTTATTTATTCATTTATTTACACATGTGTTTATTTATTTACTTATGTATTTTATTTACTTATTTACGTATTCAATTGTTTATTTATGTACTTAGTTATTTACTTATTTGTTTATTGGCTTATTTACTTATTTATGTATTTAGTTATTTAATTATTTATTTATGTACATAGTTATTTACTTATTTGTTTATTGGCTTATGTATTTATTTACTTATGTGTTTATTTATTTACTTATGTATTTTGTTATTTACTTACGTATTTACTTATATATTTATTTACTTATTGAGTTATTTACTTATGTATTTATTTACTTAGTTATTTATGTATTTAGTTTTATATTTATTTAATTATTTATTTACTTATGTATTTTGTTATTTGCTTATTTACGTATTTAGTTAAATAATTATTTATTTATGTATTTAGTTATTTACTTATTTCTTTAGTTATGTATTTATTTATTTCTTTATATATTTGTGTTTTTATTTATTTATTTACTTATTTATTTATTTAATTGCAATATATGTCCTTTATATTAATGTTGTATCAGATTCACTTTTAATAAAGGATTCATTCATTCATAGTTTTGTGCCCAGGAACAAGTCTTTCACTGCAAACCCAGCAACTCTTGCATACCCATCTCCGTATGCGTATTATATCTAAGTAGGTAAACATTGGCTTTCTACTATATCGACGGTGCAGTGTACTAGAAAATGTAAATGGAGACATCCGAAAGTGGCAAGAGATGTAAGGTTTCTTAATAAAAATGACTTGTTAAACTTGAGTAATAGGCTATGCATTTTTCTTGGTTGTATATTTTCAGAAATATTCGTACATGATATACATTTTGTATACATAATTTTTATTGCAACTTTTTGTTGTTACTGAGAAAATTTTTTTAATAATAATGTCATCAAACATTCTTAAGTCTTGTTAGAACGAAAACAGTGAAAGTTCTCTACTATCATAAAAGAACAAAGAAGCATTCAAAGTGAATCAGTGTTTACTTCCGTTGTAGCCAAAGTCTATCGGGTGTGTAGAATCTAAAAACTTCACCTCCACTGTGATATTGTCATCTCTGGTGATGATAATGATAATGGTGTTGATAATGATGCCAATAAATTATATGTTCTCTCAGAAAGACGTCATATGTGTAGCAAAACCCTGATCATTTTGCTGCATATATGAACTTCATAGATATCATTAATTCTATCCGTTCTCCCAGAATAGAAAACCACAGTGGAACGTACGTACGGGTATATTAGAACAACCCTAGAGTTCAGCGAGTTGCCTGAGAGGGAAATTAATTGCAGTCTAGGAGAGAGAGCACAGAAATTGTGTCACAGAATTCAAACGAAGTAGCTGTACTACCATCACTTGTGCAGAATAAAGACCACTTTAAATAAATTAAAAACTTATACAATTGTCACAAAGGTTACACATATCCTCCCATACATTTTGTACGTTGAAATTAATTCTGACATTTAACACTTATCTACATTTGACGTACGCTATTAGAAATAATAAAATGATTTTGTGGGACTGGAATTCTACTTAGGTTTCCATGGAAATGATTTCGTAATATCAGATAAATTCAACGAGTAGGCCTAAATTTCTACACACAAGGAGAGACTGCATATAAAGCGTGAACCGAAAGTAATGTTATTAATTCCAGGGGGTTATTCTTTGTGATATTTCAAACAAAAAAGTTTAATACAATTTTGCTCGTTTTTACTTCCTTTTCGAGATAAAAATTGTTTTATGTGAAACATTTCACAGCGTGTTTTTGGAAAGCCATTGATTTAATTCCTAATATGCTCAGTCAATTTAGCAAGAGCAATGTAATATGATGGACTATTTCGTTTATATGACGTCATTCCATTTTCAACCAATGAAGTGTAATACAATTTTTAATTCCAACCAATCACAGTCATACATCGCGATATTTTTTGAACTTGATTTATCACAATCAGTTTATCGCATTGTCGTTCTTTTGTTTAGTCAGTGTCGCCAACTGTTTTCACGTAAATCGATAAGCATGTATCCATTAATGTAACAATGGTATAATAACCGACAGATTAAACAAAACATCATTGCCTTCTAATTCCACGTCCATTGTATCTAAAAAAATGACACTTCTTCATTTTAGATTTGATAACTGTATTTTCAACATTGTTAATTTAATTAATGTATTAATCAGGTTATTTGTAATTGAATTATAAAATATTTAAATTAAATTATTTCAGCAGATAATGAAAACGCATTTCTGTTATAATAACAAGAGAACAGCGCAGTACATGTAATTAACATTGGTAAACCTGTATTTCGCTTTTCTCTATTGCAATTTCTGAATAACATCGAATTTATTTATTGCAGTAATCGATATTCATCTATTTCAACTTCACAATGTCTGAATAGGTAAAGTATTCATAAATATACAATTATTAACATTTAACTAAATCTACGTATTACTCTGTGAAAAGATTTATTAAATCTACATACTTAGACTTCAAGAAACAAAATTTGATAACACAATCCCAAGGGAAAAAATGGAACTTTCTGCATCATAATCCACAGTTAATTCCCGATTTACCACGAAAATCGTCTGTAGCTGCATTTAGATTGGCAACAGGCCATGACTGTTTGGCCAAACATATGCATAGAATTGGAATATATCAGTCCCCTAACTGCCCATTGTGCAACTCAAGCCAAGAAATGGATTCGGAATACCTCAAAATCTGTGCTTCAATGGCTGGCCATGATATCTTTGAAAAATATTGGTGTGCAATGACTTTATTGTCAAACGCCTGGCATTGGAAAACAACAATAACAACAACAACATTTTTAGGGATATATTATTTACATTTTTATTTTATTCACGAAATAGTCGTAATAAATGATTGAAAGAATTTTAGTTTTTCTTTCCTTTAAATGTACAGAAATTTGATCCGAACAAAATGTAGCAATGAAAAATTTCTTTGCACAACGTAAAGTTACATTTGTCCGCATCAAATTTCTGCACATTTAAAGGACAAAACTAAAATTCTTTCAATCATTTTATTATCACAATACACTGCTCTCTTAAATTGACTGAGCATTTTGGGAATTAAATCAATGAGTTTCCCAAAACACGCTATGAAATGTTTCATATAAAGCAATTTTTATCTCGAAAAAGGGAGCAAAAACGAGCAAAATTGTATTACATTTTTGTTGAAATATCTCAAAGAATAACCTGAAATTAATGACAGAACTTACCGTTCAGCATTCATGTTCTGTCTTGGCCTAATTTATGCATGCAGTTATATTTTATTTTGTACATAATAATAGTTAACATACTGTATATTCATCATCACCTTCATCATAAAGCAGTGTGTTACTGAATGCTTGAAGTCCAAAGAAATGAATGAAGCTTGTTTTACATCTGTTACACGATATTTGAATCGTTGAATCGGAAAGACAAGGACGGAAGCTTTTGAATGCAATGCGTTCTGAGTTTGAATGTTGCGGAGGCTTTGAAAGCGGACCGCCTTTTTAAAAGTATGCTTGTTTTTTAATACAAGTTATTTTTCATTTCAAAGCAAAGGCTCGGATATCCACCCTTATTATTTCGAGCCTTTTGACCTGCTGTGTGTATTGGTTACCGGTCACACTGAACCTCATCAATATTGCAACGACGTTCACTTGTTCCACTTTGCATTTTGTATACAGGGTGTCTAAAACTAGTGGCATCTAAAAATTAAGTAACATTTCAATTATTATATTCACGGAATGTAAATGTGCCAGAGAAAGAGCAATTGTTTGTATACATATTAATTCTGATTAGTGTAATATGTAGCTAATCAGTGATGTATGCAGAGGAGGGGGAAAGGAACTGGCCACCCTACCCTGGCCTAGTTCCCTCACGAGTGATGTCTTATGAGATTCAAAACTGTCTTTGGACAGTTGACTAAACCAAATCATTCCGACTTCCGCTTAGAGTTGTTTACATTCTCTGCCCGTGCAAGGTCCATGAGTGGCGGCACTGTAATTATCAAAAAAAGATTGTAATAATCTCATTGTATTTGTAATGCATTATCTCGTTTCAAGGTTTACAATTATGCTACATTTCCTGTCGGTAGTTTCTTTGAGATGTCTTTGCACCTAACCTGCTTTAGATTTTCGAAAACTTTCCTCCTATCATCACCTACGGAAACATAAATTTATAGCATTTAAGTAATGAACCTGAAAGTCACTATTAATTTCAATTCAAAATGAATACAACGAGTGACGTCCTTAATTTAACAGTATATAAATAAAAATCAATATACAGTTCGTCATAATGAACTTAACCGAAAGTTTGTGCATTCCATAATCTATACCAATAATAAATCTGTAGCCGAAATTTGTCTGGTAATTTTCGATTTTCCAAAAATAATTGGTCCTAACATATATAATTAACCACCCTGAAACCGAAAATCGCTTTTTTGAAATTTTTGTTTGTATATATGTCTGTCTGTCTGTATGTTTGTTACAGTATATACACGCGATAATGGCTGAACCGATTTCGATGAAAATTGGAATATAAATTAAGTTCGTTGTAACTAAGATTATAGGTTATATGGCATTCAAAATAAGTTATTTAAAAGGGGGGTTATAAGGGGACCTGAATTAAATAAATCGGAATATCTCGCTTATTATTGATTTTTGTGAAATATGTTACATAACAAAAGTTTCTTTAAAAATGATTTCTGATACGTTTTATTCTAAGGAAAATTTTGATAGGACTGATATTTAATGAGATAAATGAGTTTTAAAATAAAAATAACTGCCATCTAAGGCGGTATATTGAACTAAAAAACAAATGACTTCGTCTATAAGGGGCCTTGGACACAACAATCGAAAGCAATGAAACATAGTCTACAGACAATGTTTCTGTGTTTGTATGAAGCTAAATTAACCGATTTGTATAATTAATTATTATTTCATCGTTGGAAAGTGTAGTTTCTCTGGATGGACATAATGCTATCATGTTATTACAGTAACTTGTGAGTGAATTGAGGACAGGTAAGATTAAAATAGCTTCTTATGCACAGAAAACTTGATAGGTTATTCTGTATATTCATTTCCTGTATTTCTTATAATAATGTTTATGAACATATTCATTTTTATCTCAGAGAATTAACGAACAACGAGAGTGTATTGATTTAGTATGCAGTAATAGTATGTTAGCCTAGCAATCCATTATTTTATAATTCAAATTTTAACTATGCTCAATTGAATCGTGTTAAAATACATAAAATACATATGCAATGAATGCAATGCAAAAAAATTGGGTAATGAGCCAAGCAGATTATGTTGCGCTGTTGTAAAAGTTGTTCCTCCTGAGATTCAAGAGCTCCCACAACAAATTAAAAACTTTCTAATTCGAGTACATCCGTTATCAACACGCTTTTTCATAATATAATATAATATAAACATAATAATAAATGTGTAGCCAAAATGTTTCTGTTAATTTTCGCTTTTCCAAAAATAATTGGTAATAACAATTAAGAAACATGTTAAAGGAATTGTGATTGCACCAAATGAGTGGTCTCTGGATCAAGATGATCGCATTTTAATATTTTAAATACAATTTAAATTAAGTAACATATTAAACGATTTATCCTTTTATCAAACACGAATGTTCCCTGGATCAAATGTCCTATTTTAATTATGTAATTATTTTATATTTATTTCTAACGGGTGCAGCGGAGCGCACGGGTACGGCTAGTTCTTAATATAGGCTTTGTTGAAATGTTGTTTAATATTGAAATGATGAGTAGAAATAAATTGGATGGATACAGTAAATGAGCAATTCTTTCGTCTTTAACAACAAAATAATCACATTCTCATTTCCTTTGGAAGTAGTATTTCTTCACGGGTTTAGATTTTGCCATGTTCCAGTTCTCTTTAAACTGCAGTACACATATTGTGTATTTATTTATTTTTTTATTTATTTATATATGTATTTATTTGGCTGGAGTGCGTTACAATGTTGAATGACAGCATTGACATCCGGTCATATAACCACCAGTCACTTATCAACGTACAAATTATTTATCGTCCTATTACTAGTAAAACAAGTTGAGACCAGTAATACAAGTTTTGTAAAACAGGAATTAAAACTTTATTAATGCACGAAAAATCATAATAAATTCTTCAAATAAAGTAATTGGTTTGTTGCCTGCATGTAAAATTTCGGACTTATTCCATTTTAGTAGAATACAGAACACGAAAAGACAAGTCGGGTACTGTACTTAAGTTATTTTACACAAAAATTTTGACTTAATCGGCTTTACTAGTAATAGGACGATATATACATAGGTAGACCTTCTCACATTATATGCACACATACATTTTAAAATTTATTTTTCACGTATTTTAACTTATTTATTTCGCTCATTCATTTTTCCCTTACTTTGTGAAGATATGTTCCTAAGGATTTTATTATCTGTTCATTTGTAATTCTTGATAGAGTATTGTATACCTGCCGCCGCGAGAATGAATGTTGATGCAGCCGAGCGTAACTAGAACGCCATGACCGCACTGGTAGAAAAGGTGGGTGGGGTAAGAAGGGGTAGTAAGGCAGTCGCTCTCAGGAGCTACAGTTCTGCAGGTCTGGTTTAGATCACCAAATTGTATTGCTGTCTGTAGACTAGGCCTCATGGAATGAGGAAGCGATTATGAAGTAGTTAACGAGAAGGCTCCGCCTTGTTAAGTTTAAATGTGGGGAGGATGGAGACAGAAATTAAAAAAATACCAAACTCTTATTCCAAATTCTAAACATCTTTACAATCCCAACAATGCTCATAATAACAATCACGAACACCAAAATTTTTTCTGGCTGTTATGTGGATTTGATGAATCTCTTGTCATTTTTTATTATACTGCACGTTTTGACCCGGTAGAAATGTTTATTCTCCTATACTTTGTTACAGTAATGAATTCTCAATTAATTGAAAAATTATGAAATCTTAGACACAGACAGAATACGAAAAACAGAAATAAATTATTATACTTGTTGTTTCTGAGATAAATGCTTCCTATCTTCTGAGATAACTACGTTTAGAATTTATTCATTATATTCCTGCTTAATTATAACGTAACAAATGACTATAATAAAACCACACTGCCTAGCAACCGGAAGATCGTAAAGCGTGTAACTGTGACATTCAAGACGTTAAGAAATCTCTTTAATTTGAGATAAATTCTATAGCTTGCGTTACCACAGCACAAGATTTCGGGAACGGAAGTTACTATCGTACATCAAGTTTTCTCAAAGGTCCGCGACGTGACATGAGTAAGGTTGATGACGCTGCCATCTGCATCTAGGCCTTGGAAACACAATTACCAAGAAGTATTGGAGTGTCAGAGCGGAAATAATGGCTTCTCTCGGCGCGTGTCCCAGTGATGCCAACTTTGTTCCCCCGTCAAACTGAATTGCTTTCCAGATCACTTCCGTCGCACGGTGATCTCTTTATTGAAAGAAACGTGCCGCACTCGTAAGTTTACTAAGAAACTCTGTTATAACGTTTCAAAGATAACACAGTTTAACCTCCTTTCAGGGCTTTATTTTTAAACGATCGCTCTTTTAAAAACACTGTTTTAAAGATTGTGTGAACTTAAGGAACGTAACTGTAGTTTTTCATAGGCGTTTATTGTTATTTCCTGATAATTTTTTGTATCGATAACGTGTAATTTTTCTATTTATTAATGTTTGAACAATTTCTTTCTACTGTTAAAATAACAGTGTTAAAAGATGGCCAACTTTTTCATAATAATATTTGTAGCAATGAAATTGATTTTCTTTATCATGCTGTATGTTTAAAAAACTGTCATTTTTTGTGTCTATACATCACAGTTTCTTTTCTGTCATTGATCCAACCAATTCCTTTTTCGCTCCCTGATCAGTTTCAGCATTATTCTTTCTTCACGCACTCTTTCCAACACAGCTTCATTTCTTATCCTGTCTGTTCACTTCACACGCTCCATTCTTCTCCATATTCACATTTCAAATGCTTCTATTCACTTTTCTTCACTTCGTCGTAATGTCCATGTTTCTGCCCCATACAATGCCACACTCCACACAAAGAACTTCACTAGTCTCTTCCTTAATTTCTTTTTTTCCAGAGACCCGCAGAAGATGCTCCTTTTTCTATCAAAAGCTTCCTTTGCCATTGCTATCCTCCTTTTGACTTCCTGGCAGCAGCTCATGTTACTGCTTATAGTATATCCCAAGTATTTGAAGCTGTCCACTTGCTCTACTGCCTCATTTAAAATTCACACGTTTACCATCTTTATTTTTCTTCCTATGACCATGGTCTTTGTCTTGTTTGCATTTATCTTCATCCCAAACTGCTCACAGCTGTCATTTAGCTCCAGTAGCATATCCTTTAGTATCATCTCATCTTCTGCTAACAACGCCATATCATCAGCAAATCTTATAAACTTTATTCTTCTTCCTCCTACTATCACTCCTCCCATGTTCTGAAAACAGTTCTTCACTAAATACTCCAAGTAAATGTTGAATAGGATGGGTGATGTATATAATATAATATAATATAATATAATATAATATAATATACGCCTTGGTTGTAAACTCTGCCAGCCACACCAATGTATTTGCGGGGGAATTGCTGATATTTACGGTCATCATGCACTCAGCTGTGCGAGGAGCAAGGGTCGCATTCCCAGACATACATCACTCAATGATATCATTAAAAGATCTCTGACTTCTTGTGGCATCCCGTCTCTTTTGGAACCACCAGGTATTAGTCGCGCAGATGGTAAACGACCCGATAGTGTCACCTTAATTCCATGGTCTAGAGGAAAATCTTTAATTTGGGACTCCACTTGCGTTGACACTCCAGCTCCATCTCACTTACCGAATACCTCCAGACGCGTAGCATCTGCTGCTGAATTAGCCGTGAAGAAGAAAGTCAATAAATATGCTCATCTTTTAGACAATTATATCTTTGTCCCATTTGCTGTGGAGACCTTCGGTCCTTGGAGTCATGACGCTAAAGTTTTGGTATCTCAAATCGGCCAAATTTTGATCTCCATTACTGGTGATCGCCGTTGCACTACTTATTTGCGTCAACGCTTAAGTATTGCTATTCAACGCGGAAATGCAATGAGCGTTTTGGGTACTCTTCCAGAGTCCAGCCCTTTGGACGAACTTTTTCTCCTCTAAAATTTTTTATCTCTATGTAAATGTTTATATATGTGATATAATATAATATAATATAATATAATATAATATAATATAATATAATATAATATAATATAATATATTATAATATATAATACGTGGTACATTCATTAAGTTCTGAGACTGAGGGCATAGTGGCGGTGTGGTGCACTAGAACGGATAGGTGGCGCCGTGATATGGTACCTTGTCAGTTAGTCTCTCGTCCCAGCATCATACAGTTGCGTGCATATAGTGTAAGCAGAACTACGGTCTTTGTTGTGACGGTGATTTGAATGCGCGCGTCGGAACTCGAGTATGTTGCAGTTTGAGTAACGGGCAAACGTCACGTTCTGTCAGAAATTAGGCGAAACTGCTATAACCGATCATAATTGGAGACGAAACATGGTGTTTCCTTTACGATCCGCAACTGAAGCGACAATCCGCCACCTGGAAAACGCCATTATTTCCACGACAGAAAAATCCGCAACAAGACAGGTCAAAAAGGCAAGGTGATGCTTTAACAGTTTTTTTTTATTCAAATGGAATTGTTCACATAGAATTCATCCCACAAGGTGCAACTGTAGACAAGATCCTCTACAAAGAGATTCTTGGCCGTTTACGCAATTCAATTCGTCGTAAGCGTCCTGAGCTTTGGCATAGGAAGAATTGGCTGTTGCTACACGACAACGCCCCTGCACATCGCTCCATCCTTGTCCAAGAGGAACTTGCAAGGCAACATGTCGCTGTTTTGCCACACCCTCCGTACTGACCTGATCTCGCACCATGCGATTTTTTTTCTCTTTCCCCTCATGAAATCAATCCTACGAGGGCGTAATTTTTATGCGGCCGAAAAGGTCATGACTGCCACAAGAGAAGCCATACGGCATCTTCCTGCCAACATCTTTCAGCAGTGCTTCCAGCAGCTACACCAACGTTGGCAGACGTGCATAGCGGCCAACGGCGACTATATTGAGGGAGGATGTCGATCTGTTTAAGTGTACGCCGTATCACGCGGCACCTTCTGAGACATCCAGATTCTTGTGGGTGCCTACCATTCAGGCGTCAGTGTCAGAACTTAATGACTGTACCACGTATAATATAATATGACATTTAATGTCATGTATGTAGACTATATATGTATGTATTCACACTGCAAATGGATAAATGCCCGGTGGCAGTGGTAACTAATTACACTAAATTATGACGATTAATAATAATTACAATTAATAATAAATTATTAATAATAATAATAATTGATACTAATAAATAATAATAATAATAATAATAATAATAATAATAATAATAGTATACTAATATTAACAGGAAGCATCCTAAATTAAATGGCGCACGATCACTTAAAATAACATTTAAAGTAAATCTAATTTGTATCTTACCCCTAAGTTCGAACTAAAACCCACGAGTATGATATGTTCATACCTGCACAAGTACCTTTCAGCACTACACTTATTTCGCTGTCAACTCACTCACTGCACTGGAAATAAGACAGATTTCACTGATACTATCCTGATTTCACTAACACTTCAAAAACATCTCACTGTTCAGATACTTTGATCTACTACTATAAACTATAAAACTTCACTGACACATACACACTTCTTCACAGATACAACAATTCAAATAACAAAACAGCAAATAACAAAGTTATAGAAGGCATCCTTGAGGTACTCCTCCCCCTATTTCACTTCCTTGACATTTCTTCTCTTATCTGACTTTTACTCGTTTTTTCATAGAAAGGTTTCTGAACAGCCTCCTCTCTTTCCAATCGACACTAATTTTCCTCAGGATCCCCATGCATTTATTGCAATACAATCTGTCAAAAGCCTTTTCTAGGTGCACAAATATTAGATGAAATAAACGGAAAGTGAAAAGTTGCTAGTGCAAATTTTACTCGATATCTCACACACATAATACAAGTACTTCCGAATCTACATTCCAAATTTATTTTTTTTTCTTTCAATCGCCTAAACAAGTATTATATTTAGTAACTGTTTTATGTATAATATTTAATCCTAATATACATTAAAACTAAGCCTTCGCATATTGAATTCTTAATCCCGAATGATTCTCTTCGGCGTTATTCTATATCATTCCACTTACCGCTTTCCAGATTATGGCGGCGGGAAACTCATTTCACGCCAACTCGCTTTCAGGTAATGAGTTTTCGAGAGTGCATCGCAGATATAAGCGAGTAGCATGGATTTATTATTATTCTGTCTGTTTTATTACTGAATAATAGTACGGAAATGACGCGTAGCCCGGAATTTTATTACCACATCTCGTCAATTCATTTTCATGGCCTTCTGGTCCATCGCAGTTGCCATGGAAATGGAAGTCATATCTTAAGACGTTCTGACGTGCGCAGTATATCGGATTGGAGCGATTGTTTTTTTTTTTTTATTCTCTGTCTTGGACTTAATGCTCCATTAGGTACCGAAATTGTTATCGCAAGAACTAAGAGATGAAGATTTAAAGTATTCGAACTTAAGGCATGCTTTGTATGACAGACGTTTTAAAAAATTGAAATACGGTACTAATACATTTCACGTTGTACACGCCTAGCAAAAAATCGGTTCTTTAGCCGTGTTGTGGATGATACTATCGTTTGTGGTGAGTATGGTGTGCGTAATGTATCTAAATAGGATTCCATAATGTTGTGGTATCGAACATTTGTAGAAACAGGTTCTGTATTAAAAAAAACATGCAGGAGGTCGCAGGCGAAACCTAGCACGAGAAGCAGCTTATTTCTTGGCTTGGTCCCCAAACTCCCCAGATCTAATCCCTCCTGATTTCTTCGTGTGGGGTTTTGTTAAAGACATTTCTATTCACAGAAACTCAGGAACATTGATGATCTGAGAGTAAATATTACTCAAGCTTTTCAACAAATCACCCCTCTTATGTTACAACGGACATGGACTGAATTGCATCACCGTTATGAGTTGTGAAGGGTGTGCAATGGGGGTTATGTTGAGCTCTGAGGAATCTCCCATCTTTCAGTGTTGTATGTATGTATGTATTTATTAACACTACAATTGGGTATACACTCGGTGGCAGTGATATATAAATACAATAATACAATAATTACAGCAATAAAAAATAAATAAAAGTAAAATAAAATAAACCTAAATTTATTTATTTCTATAAATAAATAGATGCAATAAACCTAGGACTATAAATAAAAACTATTCTATAATAAACCTAAATTTATTTCTAACTATAAATAAATAGATGCAATAAACCTAGGACTATAAATTAAAACTATTCTATAATAAACCTAAATTTATTTCTAACTATAAATAAACAGATGCAATAAACCTAGGACTATAAATAAAAACTATTTTATAATACACCTAAATTTATTTCTAACTACAAATAAATAGATGCAATAAACCTAGGACTATAAATAAAAACTATTCTATGATAAACCTAAATTTATTTCTAACTATAAACAAATAGATGCAATAAACCTAGGACTATAAATAAAAACTATTCTATAATAAACCTAAATTTATTTCTAACTATAAATAAATAGATGCAATAAACCTAGGACTATAAATAAAAACTATTCTATGATAAACCTAAATTTATTTCTAACTATAAATAAATAGATGCAATAAACCTAGGACTATAAATAAAAACTATTCTATGATAAACCTAAATTTATTTCTAACTATAAATAAATAGATGCAATAAACCTAGGACTATAAATAAAATCTATTCTATGATAAACCTAAATTTGTTTCTAACTATAAATAAATAGATGCAATAAACCTAGAACTATAAATAAAAACTATTCTATAATAAACCTAAATCTATTTCTAACTATAAATAAATAGATGCAATAAACCAAGGACTATAAATAAAAACTATTCTATGATAAACCTAAATTTATTTCTAACTATAAACAAATAGATGCAATAAACCTAGGACTATAAATAAAAACTATTCTATAATAAACCTAAATTTATTTCTAACTATAAATAAACAGATGCAATAAACCTAGGACTATAAATAAAAACTATTTTATAATAAACCTAAATTTATTTCTAACTACAAATAAATAGATGCAATAAACCTAAATGTATTTCTAACTATAAACAAATAGATGCAATAAACCTAGGACTATAAATAAAAACTATTCTATAATAAACCTAAATTTATTTCTAACTATAAATAAATAGATGCAATAAACCTAGGACTATAAATAAAAACTATTCTATAATAAACCTAAATTTATTTCTAACTGTAAATAAATAGATGCAATAAACCTAGGACTATAAATAAAAACTATTCTATAATAAACCTAAATCTATTTTTAACTATAAATAAATAGATGCAATAAACCTAGGACTATAAATAAAAACTATTCTATAATAAACCTAAATTTATTTCTAACTATAAATAGATAGATGCAATAAACCTAGGACTATAAATAAAAACTATTCTATAATAAACCTAAATTTATTTCTAACTATAAATAAATAGATGCAATAAACCTAGGACTATAAATAAAAACTATTCTATAATAAACCTAAATCTATTTTTAACTATAAATAAATAGATGCAATAAACCTAGGACTATAAATAAAAACTATTCTATAATAAACCTAAATTTATTTCTAACTATAAATAAATAGATGCAATAAACCTAGGACTATAAATAAAAACTATTCTATAATAAACCTAAATTTATTTCTAACTATAAATAAATAGATGCAATAAACCTAGGACTATAAATAAAAACTATTCTATAATAAACCTAAATCTATTTCTAACTATAAATAAATAGATGACATAAACCTAGGAC
Organism: Periplaneta americana; assembly: GCF_040183065.1. Classification (NCBI taxonomy): domain Eukaryota; kingdom Metazoa; phylum Arthropoda; class Insecta; order Blattodea; family Blattidae; genus Periplaneta; species Periplaneta americana. The sequence continues at coordinate 159,581,266 of NC_091128.1, read as the reverse complement.
TATAAATAAAAACTATTCTATGATAAACCTAAATTTATTTCTAACTATAAACAAATAGATGCAATAAACCTAGGACTATAAATAAAAACTATTCTATGATAAACCTAAATTTATTTCTAACTATAAATAAATAGATGCAATAAACCTAGGACTATAAATAAAAACTATTCTATGATAAACCTAAATTTATTTGTAACTATAAATAAATAGATGCAATAAACCTAGGACTATAAATAAAAGCTATGTTATGATAAACCTAAATTTATTTGTAACTATAAATAAATAGATGCAATAAACCTAGGACTATAAATAAAAACTATTCTATGATAAACCTAAATTTATTTCTAACTATAAACAAATAGATGCAATAAACCTAGGACTATAAATAAAAACTATTCTATGATAAACCTAAATTTATTTCTAACTATAAATAAATAGATGCAATAAACCTAGGACTATAAATGAAAACTATTCTATAATAAACCTAAATCTATTTCTAACTATAAATAAATAGATGCAATAAACCTAGGACTATAAATAAAAACTATTCTATGATAAACCTAAATTTATTTCTAACTATAAATAAATAGATGCAATAAACCTACGACTATAAATAAAAACTATTCTATGATAAACCTAAATTTATTTCTAACTATAAATAAATAGATGCAATAAACCTAGGACTATAAATAAAAACTATTCTATGATAAGCAAAAGTAAATCTAACTTATAAGTACTTCTATTTCACCCAACTATTACCAATTTAAGTAATTACATATCACCTTAATTAATTACATATCACGTTAATTTATTTACATGTCAACTAAATCATGTTTCATCTTAATTAATTACATATCAACTTAATTAATTACATATCAACTCAATTAATTACATGACACAACTTAAATAATTACACTGCACCTACAATTACATTTTCAGTCTAATCTTCTCAACCTTTCCTTAAATGTATTGATTTTGAGAGGACCACCCTGAAAGATTTCCGTAGGTAAGCTGTTCCAGTCTACTATTGTGCGGTTAACAAAGGAAAATTTTGCCACGTCCGTTCTTTGTTTTCTACATTTAAACTTCCTAATATGATCAGCCCTGTCTAAGTTTGATGGTGTTGCTAGTATGATGGTGTTGCTAAGTATGATGGTGTTGCACAAAGTTTCAACAAATAAAGTTCAGTAGTAAATGTTTTACGGTGTTTTTATTTTATCCATACCCAAACGGATCACCCTGTAGATTTAGGCCTATATGACCAATAAAAATCGCGTCCAGGAAAACTATAAATGAATCACTTATTTATTGTCGAAAAACATATTTTTGTGGAAAATTAAACAAAACTGTTTATTGAAAATACTAAATATTTAAAAAATCTGAAAACATGATATGTTATACTACAAAATAAAGGGAACATATTAAGGAAATTTTTAGTTACTATCATCAAAATTGTCAAGCATACAGCTTTTTGAAAAGGCTGGACAAAGGGCCTTTCTTAAATAAACACATTTTTTCCATTCTTCAATAAAACCTTTATTACAAAAATAAGCAGAAAACATGAAATGTAGGCCTGTGTTTCCTTATTTTTTTACCCCTTCCCTTCTGTGTCGCGTCCACTTGCCTCCTTCTTTGCTTTTTGGCCATGAAGATGTCAGAGTACGGAACAATTCGCTTTTGTGTTCGGGAATGTCGGGCAAAAGCGATTTCAGGTCACGAACTTTGTCCTCTGTAATCGGATGACAATCAGTGTAAGCCTTTTGGTTTGGCAGAGCTATTTCTGCTCCAAATGCAAATAGAAAGTACTTGGTTTGTAATCCTCCAGTGTAAGGTAATGCCTCTACGTATCCATTTCTTTGTTTGTCCAGATGAACTCGTGGTATGTTGATATTGCAAAGACTTCTCTTTCCTTTCTTAGAATTCTTCAATCTGTGAACTTGGCTTTCTTCTGATACAGGAGATTTCTTATACGTTGTGGAGCACCAGGTTTGGAAGTCCAAGATGTCTTCAGTTTTAACAAGCCTAACACGAAATTTGTGACTTGCATTTCTATCACATCTCTGACTGTATAATGTCTATCCACTTTGTTTGGGCTGCGCTTCACCGTACCAAAATCCCAGTCATTTGGCAGGTATGAATGCCCTCGTATTGGTAGTCTGTACACAACTCTTGAAAAGCGACCCGTATGCACAAGTGCCATCAAGAATCAAATCATGGAATGATTTTTGTTTTGCTTTGCTGCGTTATCAACAGTAATGTCACTAGACGTTTTGATTTATCTAGAGAAAATCAAAACTCGAGTGGGATTTAATTGACTATTACACGATTAGAAGAAAGTATATAAAGATTAGAAGTAAGGAAGTACTCCAATACAATAAAATATTAATTGACTTACGAAAATACAACTGTCTTCAAATGTATTATTGTACCATCTCAACATTACAAATATTACGCTAGATGCATGCTAGATGGCAGTAGTGTCTTTATACAGACACTGTAATGATTACTATTCAATAAATCTTAATATTAAACAATCTCTGATACGTGACTATCCATAATATCATATAGCAGAAGTTCTTTTTATCCTCTCAGAGCAGAAGCTATAACATAACCTAACTAATATACACAAGTGTTAGAAAAGTTTTAATTAACGACGATGACATAAAAAATAAACATGAATAATTTTAAAAGGAATAATTATTGAATGTACAATTTTCAAATTTGAATGTGGTTGGTGGTTCAATTGATGTTATATTGGACGTGTGCATAATAGAAGTGGAACTCGTTGATTTAGGCCTACATGGTGTATTCAACTTATTCAGAATTTCCGAATGAATAATTTTAAAAGGAATAATTATTGAATGTACAATTTTCAAATTGAATGTGGTTGATGGTTCAATTGATGTTATATTGGACGTGTGCATAATAGAAGTGGAACTCGTTGATTTAGGCCTACATGGTGTATTCAACTTATTCAGGATTTCCGAATGGTGCTCTTCATTTATTTGTAAATCGGATTTCAGAAGATGCATAGGTATGATCAGTGATTTTTATTAATTCTTGTTCTTGAATGCCAATGCGAGTCATATTTGAAACTGCTGTGCATCGACTGGAGTGGTTTGTAATTTTATATATGTTTTTGACGTCCAGACCAGCGCAGTTTCAAATGTTGGCAAACAAAGAAACAAATGCTAGGGACGCGATAAAATTAAACAAATGCTAGGGACGCGATAAAATTGTGCGATAAGCAGCCATGATTGGTTGAAATACGTCCTTTCGTACCGTTTTATTGGTCAAAAGTAGTATGACGTAGTAAGAATGTAATAGTCAATGTAAATAAACAGCTCATCGATATTACTTGACACCTCTTCCCTCATATATGTGACAAGAAAGAGCACACTTCACTACTCCCTTTCCTTGCAATGCCTTCATGATATACAAAAAGTAGGCCTCACCAGACTTAACATTGTGAATAGAACATACATTCAGTGTCAGCGGCCTTAAGTAAAACACCTGTTAGAATGGAATATGAGGTCGATATGTATTCTCCATTTAATCAATGGTCAAACATAAAACATTGTCTTTATCTTTGTAGTATTCCTTCATTTGCTTCGTCGGTCTAGTTGGCGCAGTTCGTATAGTGCTGGTCTTCTATGCCCGAGGTTACGGGTTCGATCCCGGGCCAGGTCGATGGCATTTAAGTGTGCTTAAATGCGACAGGCTCATATCAGTAGATTTATTGGCATGTAAAAGAAGTCCTGCGGGAAAAAATTCCGGCACACCGGCGACGCTGATTTAACCTCGGCAGTTCCAAGCGTCGTTAAATAAAACATAACATTTTTCATTTGCTTCAGTGATGAATACGAGTAAAATTAATTACTCCTCCTTTTGTGAACAATTAGTTGAGCTTCTGCCACTCTCTTAGCAGTTTCATTAAGAGTGAAGCTCCTCGCATTCACTGTATGTATCTATCTGCGGTCTACCAAACCTGTAGTCAAAATGCTTTTTAAAAATGTTATAGTAAAAACTATATTTTACAGAACAATCAGAATATTTCTCCTTAAAAAGAGTATACATTTTTTAATGTCGAACTTTGAATCAAGGTAGTGTACTTCCTTGGATGAATGACGACTTGTTTTCAAGGAAAAACTTGCAATGTGAACTTTTACTTGCATCACTGTAGTGACTGGAATAGTCTTCTGGTTCTGTTGTTTGCCTCTGTTGTCCTTTGGGGATTTATCCAATAAAATGAGTTTTTGTGACCTTCTCACCAATAGCTAACAGATTCATGAATGCTTTTTTACATACTTCCAATTTCCGTTCACCAACCATTACAACCCAAGTTTATTTATGAAAGGTCTTTACTCCAGGACATAGGGCCATTCGTAAATAAACAGTTATTACGAAACCCCATATTACACACACAATGAGTTGGACATGCGGCCTTTCTTGCCTATATGAAGCGCCTTGGTATAAGGATTTCATCCATACAATAAAATGAAAATGCCTATTTTGTGGACAAAGGGCCTTTCTTAAATAAGCGATTCAAATATGTTTAATTTAAATTTGTAAAAAGTGATCAGGATAAAAATATGACGTGTCATAGAAATCCAAGCCCTGATAATAAATATGGCACAAATAAACTTTTGGGAGTAAAAAGGACATAAGTACGGTCACTTTGGAATGGAAATACATCTCAATTTTCTTGCCGGCATTCAAATGCGATATAATAGAACACCTATCTCGCATTTGAATGCGGGAGATGAAGTTTCTCCTTGGTTTGTAGGAGAGCGAGAAACCGTAGTTAATCCACAGTTTTGCTTACAACAGAGCAACGCGTTTGCGGACGGGATATATGCGGTGTTGATTCCGTGATGGACGACCAGGAGCAGGGCATAATGGCTGTTACAGAGTTGTGCTTAAACTATTCTCAGAAAATTATACCTCGGACCGGTGGTAATGACCCCTCAGGAGAATCGTCCACTTGCAACACAAAGTTTCTGGCTAAATTGAACAGCAGGGGAGGGCGAAGTCCCTCGGGTCAATTAATAAAGTCAAAGAAGTACAAGGTCGCCTTGGCAGAAAGTTCAAACGATGTGTTTTGGGATGTTGGTATAACACAGACAGTGTTTGGAGGGGCTGTCTAGCTGTAAACTGATTTTAGAGTGTAGTGGGGCCGACTACAGACGGAATAAAACAACGTTACGTTGTAGCACGTGACAGGTGTGAAGAATGACAACAATTTTATCATTATTTATTTATTTATTTATTTATTTATTTAACCTGGTAGAGATAAGGCCATCATGCCTTCTCTTCCCCTCTACCAGGGGATTACAACTACAATATTAAGAATACAATAATTACAATTATATGCCTAATTACAATTAATATTAAATTTACAGATACAATAAAAATCAAAGTACTAAAAGATTAACTGAATAATAAAAGCTAGACAGTTTATTGTAAAAATTAAGAAGAGAGAAACATTTTTTAAATGAATTAAGTAAAAATTAAACCTACTCTACGCAGCAAGAAAATGCTTAATAAGTTTGCTTTTGAACGCTACTAAATTCCGACAGTCTCTGATGTCACTGGGTAGGGTATTCCACAAGCGCGAGAGGGAGATTGTGTATGATGATGAATACGATGATGTCTTATGTGTTGGTATGGCTAGTATGCGGCTATTTTGCGTGCGTGTGAAGAGATTATGATATGATGACAGGTCACTGAAACGGGAGGCAAGGTAGGCAGGTGTAGAAGTGTGAAGGACTTGGAAAAGGAGGATAAGAGAATGAAAATTTCTACGTTCGTTAAGCCGTAGCCAGTTTAGAGTTTGGAAGGATGGGGTAATGTGGTCAGCGCGACGGACATCGCAGACGAAGCGAACACAAGAATTATGAACACTTTGTAATTTTTGCGACTGGTTGACATTGAGGTCGGTCAGTAGAGAATCACAATAATCGAACTGGGGCATTACTAGTGTTTCCACTAGTATTTTCTTGAGTGATAGCGGGAGGAATTTTCGAATGCTGTTTAAGGAATGTAGTATGGAAAGCACTTTTTTGGTAATATGGGTTACTTGGTTATTCCAGTTTAAATGCGTGTCAAAGTAAACTCCAAGGTTTTTAACACAGGAAGCAAAAGGGATTATTGTGTCGTTTAACTTGACTGGAAGAGCAGGAGTAATATTGCATAATAGACGTTGATGTCCTACTAGGATTGCTTGTGAATTTCTTGCATTGAGAGTCAAACCGAACTTTCTGGCCCATGCAGATATAGATTCAAGGTCCTCGTTAAGATTGTGTATTGCGTCATTGAGTGAGTCAGGGGTTGTATGGATATAGATTTGTAAATCGTCTGCGTAAAGGTGATGCTTACAGTGCTGTAGAGTCGAGGGGATGTCATTTACGTAAATAATGAATAGTAGTGGTGATAGAACAGATCCCTGTGGGATCCCAGAATCAACGATACGCCATGAGGATACGCTATTAATGATATCAATTTGAAATGCTCAATTGGGAAAAAAACTTAGACAAAAAACGTTGAGAGTTTTATTTTCATCTGGCACCAGTATTACATTTCTACCTCTATTCATTCAAAAGATATAATCCTCTGAAACCCCACCATGACTTTTGGGACGAAGTACGGTCCCTAGTTTTGTGGGTTCCTTGAAGTCACTGCCGAAAACAAGGAAAAGAGTAGCATTTTGTACCACGGATTTTGACTGCTAAGTGGAGTAACCACACTGTGACAATACATAAATTCGCTCTGTATTCTCAGGTGCTAAGCGACACTGCCACTAACAGCCGCTGTATTTGAACGCTGACATCCAGCGGGCTGTGTTTGCTCATGACGGCTCTAATTATCTGTGCTAGCTGGCTGTGGCATTATAATTTCTGTACATCGGATTATAGCGGATGAACGAGTTAATAAGCGTGTAGCATCTGATTGATTTGGTCGGCCAAAGGGCAAGGGCAGCTTCTCTCTTTGTGCTGCCTGCTGTTTGCATTTCTGGTCACGACAAGAATACACGTTTTATCTCTCCTTAGAGTCTGAGGGTGTGGATGAGAAGGCCTGATACACTTAACGCCATCCGAGTAAATAAACAAATAAATAAGTAAGTAAATAAATAAGTAAATAAATAAATAAATAAATAAATAAATAAATAAATAAATAAATAAATAAATAAAGTGAAGTGAATAAAGTGAATAAATTGTTTAAATTGAAGGAATAAATAAATAAATAAATAAATAAATAAATAAATAAATAAATAAATAAATAAATAAATAAATAAGTAAATAAATAAATAAAATGAAGGAAATAAAGTGAATAAATTGAATAAATTTAATGAATAAATAAATAAGTGAAATTAGTAAAGTGAATAAATTGAATAAATAGATAAATAAATGTATAAACGAAATAAATAAATAAATAAATAAATAAAGTGAAGTGAATAAATTGAATGAATGAATAAATAAATAAATAAATAAATAAATAGATAAGTAAAGTGAAGTGAATAAATTGAATAAATTGAAGGAATAAATAAATAAATACATAAATAAATAAATAAATAAAGTGGAGGGAATAAAGTGAATAAATTGAATGAATGAATGAATGAATAAATACATAAATAAATAATTGAAGTGAATAAAGTGAATAAATTAAATGAATGAATGAATAAATAAATAAATAAATAAATAAAATAAACAAATAAGTAAATAAATAAAGTGAAGTGAATAAATTGAATAAAATGAATGGATGAATGAATGAAAGAATGAATGAATAAATAAATAAATAAAGTGAAGCGAGTAAAGTGAATAAATTGAATGAATGAATAAATAAATAAAGTGAATAAATTTAATAAATAAATTAATGAGGTGAAGTGAATAAAGTGAATAAATTGAATAAATCGAATGAATGAATAAATAAATAAATAGATAAAGTGAAGTGAATAAAGTGAATAAATCGAATGAATGAATGAATGAATGAATGAATAAATAAATAGATAAAGTGAAGCGAATAAAGTGAATAAATTCAACGAATGACTAAATAAATAAATAAATAAATAAATAAATAAATAAATAAATAAATAAATAAATAAATAAAGTGAATAAATTCAATAAATTGAATGAATGAATAAATAAATAGATAAAGTGAAGCGAATAAAGTGAATAAATTGAACGAATGAATAAATAAGTAAATAAATAAAGTGAAGTGAATAAATTCAACGAATGACTAAATAAATAAATAAATAAATAAATAAATAAATAAAGTGAATAAATTCAATAAATTGAATGAATGAATAAATAAATAAATAAATTTTGAATGTTACGTGTAAGTTTTACAAAATGGTATAAAGGAACGAAAAATGACTACGTACAAAGGAATAGTACATTCCGTTCTACTGAGATTGTCTCAGGACAGCATTGTTTATAATAGATGTAGAGAAACAGTGGTTTGTAGTTTCATTGGCTACTAGGATTTGCATATTCTTCCAGCATGATGGAGCCCTTGTACGTGTTAGACCTCAGCTGACACACCATATAAATCTACATTTCCCTATGAATCGCCCGAGGTGGTTACGTGCATTGGCCACCGAGGTCCCCAGACTTCATTACTCTAGATTTTTTTCTTTGGGGATGTGTGAAGAGCGAAGTGTACAAAAACAGAATGAACACAAGGGATGAATTTTCCGCTGCTGTCTTCATAAAAGAATAAACGTATTCATTAACACTTTTGTCTTTCCTTCGTACCAAATTGTAACTTTTGTAGTGTGGTAATATTCAAACATTGTATCTCCACACACACTGAAATTTGGACAATTTTTGTGATGTTTTTACTCGGAATAGTTCATAGTATCACCCCCTTAAATATTTACTATTAGTGTATATTTACTATTATTACAGTAAATATTTACTGTATATGTTAAATGTGAATTACATCTATCGAATATTTCAGAAGAATTTGCTGCACAAAAACAGAAAACACACCCACAACCACTTCTTCTCTATTAGGATTTCTGAGAACTTATATTTCCGGGAAACTCTGGGAACAGTTTTTTTTTTCTTTTTGCACTGTGACAATGTTCTCTTCCTACTAGTGAAATAGGAATGTGAAAAGCATTATCATGAAATATTTGCACTTCCACACAATGCTTCCACGTTTGTGTGTCCTGAGCAGAAAGCAAGGCGGAAAACACTACGCCGTATCAAAATCCAGGATTGAATAGCCTCCAGGGATGAAGAGGAACCTGTGGGAATTCTTGGAATTGGGTCCGAGTCCAACGAGGTGTCTAGGTTCATATCATGGCTGTGGACTTCACTGTGTTTCTCCATTCTCTCGGACGAGAATTAAACAAAAACGGAGTGGGACTGAGGCACTCTTTCCCAGAATCGAAAAGAGGAAACCTGCATCTATATTTTGATGTTATGGATTGGATTTTTGATCTATATTTAAGTTAGATTTTCAACCACAAAGATTATCAAGAGATGATGAGATGATATTTTAATGGAGTAATGGTTAAATGAGAATGACAAGGTAATATAAGTAGGCGGAGAAACTCCCTATTGGCATATACAGGGTGATTCAGTGACTATGTTACAAACTTTTAGGGATGATAGAGGACACTACTTATTATAAGTAACGTTCATATAGGAACCTAGGTCCGGAAACATTCCTTTTGGTAGTTACAAGCCTAGATATTATGTTAGTCAGTGTAGCCAGCTAGAATCGAACTCAAGGTCATCCTTTTGAAGTTCGGTTTCAGACGACCTGCTTCTGCAAACATTGGTGATTTCTCATAAACATTGGATAAGCTAGTTGGCATCGTAAATAATATTTTGACTCATTAAACCTTGCAACTTTCTGATAAGCATTTCTTTTATGGAAGACCAGAAGGAAATGCAAAGAAAGTTGTGAGGTTTAATGAGTCAAAATATAATTTACGATGCCAGTTTGCTTATCCCAGGTTTATGAGAAATCACCAACGTTTTGCAAGAACAGGTCGTCTGCAACCAAACTTCAAAGGAATAGCCTTGAGTTCGATTCTAGCTGGTTACACAGACTAACATAATATCTAGACTTGTAACTAGCAAATGGAACGTTTCCGGACATAGGTTCCTATATGGAAGTTGTTCACAATTGTCCCCTCTATCATTCCTAAAAATTTGTAACATAGTCACTTAATCCCCTGTATGTTGAAAAAACTGTACAGAATATACTGAAATCATATTTCTGTGTGTTAAGTGCGAAACTGTTAATTGACTGTTCAACGATTCGACCAATGTTACAGTACTGAAAAAGAGGCGTCTTTGAAATGAAGCTTTTAGCTTTTCATTGACTGATGTCGGTTTCTATAACGTTGGATAAATTTTCATCCTCTTGACGGACATAAACCAGCTGTTAGCTATAATTCGATATTGATTTTGTGTTTTTTTTTTCGAGTATTTTTTTTAAATTTTATGATGAAGTTATACAAATAGCTGAAAGAAAAATCATTAAGTCAAGAATATTTTGAGAAAGATAAGAAATGAGATTATTTAATTTTATGGTTTCATTATAAGTTTTTAGTTAGTTATGTAGTCCTGATATACAGTGTGTACCAAAAGTCATGGTGGGGTTTCAGAGAATTATATTTTTTGAGTGAATAGAGGTAGAAATGTAATATGAGACGGTTCCTCGTATAGGATAAGGAGGTTTTTCATGTATTTCTTGTTAATATTCTTATATGGATAGTAAGTGTGGGGCGTGTAAGAAAGTTCCAGAATGTGAGACGAAAGTAACAGGTGGGCAGAATGGCCGAAGCCACGCCACGCGGACAGGAAACATGTGTCCAGGCGTAGAGTTGACCGATGAGGGAATGTGTGGACTTTGCCTGCGGGTGGTCAGCAAGATGACGCCAAGCCAGGTTCGAAAAGGAGGTGATCTGGAATATGTCAGAGAATTGTCAGAAAACACCGGAAGTAGGGGAGGATATAGTTAACGAGCAATTTTTGAAGAGCGCGTCTTAAGTGACGTAAGAGTAATCATGGCCAATCAGGATTCATAATAGAGACACTTGATTTATAGATAGAAGGGCGAAATTGTATATTTGGCGATTGCAAGTAGAGGGTAGATTTTTTTTTTATTTTATTGGGTTATTTTACGACGCTGTATCAACATCTAGGTTATTTAGCGTCTGAATGAAATGAAGGTGATAATGCACCGAAAGTTACCCAGCATTTGCTCGTATTGGGTTGAGGGAAAACCCCGGAAAAAACCTCAACCAGGCAACTTGCCCCGACCGGGATTCGAACCCGGGCCACCTGGTTTCGCAGCCAGACGCGCTGACCGTTACTCCACAGGTGTGGACTAGAGGGTAGATTTGGCAGATAGACAGAGGGCATATAGAAAGCGTGCGGTGAGGACGCACTTCACATATTCTCGGCGAACCTAACTCGGAAGGATAACAATTTACGGACTTAGAATTTTTAGTGGGTTTAGTAAGAAGTCGTGTGTTGTATCATTCTTATAAGTCTGAATTCTTTTCTTATCATTATTATTACATTAGGAATAAACATCAAGTTATCAACTCTCCGTTACATTACTGGTGTTTTATAGTACAAAACATATAATTACGTGAACCCAGAAATTAGTCTACCAACTTGTAGGAAGTGAGAGCAAGATATTATACACTTGGACACGCATTTCTGCTAATCCGAAACCAACACTTCATAGTAATAAACGTTATCATAGAGATTTCTTACCAACAACTTCTGGTGTGCGCCTACATCATTTCAATCAACGAGCACGTCTCCCAAACCCTATGTCCCGACCGTTTTGCAACTGACCTGGGAAATCTCATACTCTACCGGAGTAATCTCGAGGAGGCTGGCGCCCAAATTAATTAGTGTACATCTTTAATTATTGAAATCAACGTGCCTCCTTGAGCTACTCTCCATACACAAAGGGACTGGCAGCCGAGGGCAAGGAAAGGCGTCGTGGGCGACAACGACGACCGACGACCGCAGCAAATATTGATGGAAGATCAAAATACATCACTCAAATTTTTTCGTATGTAAGATTGAGGCACTGAAGGAAACAAAAGACTGTAACAATCGAATAAATTCAATCATATCCATTGTTACAATTAATTGTACAAGATGTTCAAAGAAAAGTGAAATGTGTTTTGTGACTGGCAAAATTAATATCCTTGGTTTATTTTATGAATTTGTAGAAACTGGCCATAAATGGCGGAGTTATTGATTGAATTAGTGAATAATAATAAACAGATTGACTGGTTCAACGAGGTATTGACTCACAAACGGTTTTAATTGAGTGACGCAGGGATTTGACTGAATTTCAGAATTATTAAGTAGCTCAGTAAATTGATGGACACAATGCATTGTTGACTCGTCAATGCATTTTTGAATGGTTCAATGAATTGTTGATTGGTCCGATGCATTGTTGAATTGTTACATATATTGTCGAATAGCTCTATGAACTGTTGATTAGTTCTACGAATTATCGAATGATTCTGTGAACTGTTGAATGACTCCATGAAATCTATAATAGCTCAATGAATCGTCGACTTTCTTATTCTGAAGTTGTTTACAAAATTATGATGTATCCTGTACTTCAATATAAGATATATAGAGTTGGAATACGAGATATTGTGGATCCATACAAAGGCATTCGTAAGCTATGATGTTTTAAAGTTTAATGCGTCTTACTGCGTGAAGTTTGGAAGATATATGTCTTGTCAAGAAGAGAACTACCTGCAGCCCTATTCTGTGTCACTCCCAAGAGGATTATCATGTTCTCTAGATCACGTAAACATCAGAAATTCCTTATTGAGGTGTACACTGGGAAGAAGTAGATGCATTCATTCATATACTTTTAAGTTCTTGCCATAAGGAATATGAAAAACAGGTTGCCATGGAGATGACACACATTTCATGCTTTTGGCATTTGTTTTATTTTCCTTATTATGTTTTGAATGATATTAATGTTTGTAGACATACTGATTTAGGAATAAGATAAATTTACGTTTTGTAAATTGCAGACAAAACAATCATTAAAATAAAAAAAAATATTGTTTTTATTTATAAATACATTACATGAAATTTAATGTGCAATTATGATCTTTCCTCCTGATATGAAACTATATTTAAAGCTTTGCTGTATAAGATTTTTAAATGACACAAAAATTTAGTTACAATTTTCCGTAACTTTAATTTGTTTCTTTATTTCAGATAAAAAGTTTCACATCTTCGGAACTATTAATGATACATGCATGATATTTGGATCATATATTCTTTAGGCTACTAGGAAACGTTTCTTAGCAATGGAAATTTCCTATTTTTTTTTTGCATTTCAAAAATATTCCTCCGTATTTCTGTAAAAGTACTACCGCTGAAATTCATTCTTAAAATGTAATTGCATACCTTAAAATTTTGAAAACCACAACCAAAATTGTGCTTCAGACATTTTAAAGAACGTGCTTTTACAAGTAAAATGTGATAGAAATTTTGAGTTTGTCTTTAAAAATGGCTGAGATATATCTATTTTAGTGAATTACTGTATTGCAATTGTTTTTTTCAAAATTTGAGTCCCAAATTTTTTTTTTCAAAAACTAGTGGACTATGTTACTACTCAGCGATATATGTAATGTAGGGGGGGAACTGGCCACACTATTCATCTACCTCCTGGCTTAGTTGCATCATAAGTGATGCCTTATTGGCGTCGCTTATGAGGTTACAACCTGTCTTTGGGCAGTTGACTAAGCAAGAACAATCTTATGTTTAAGTTGGTGCATTGATGATATTTCTACACATAAAAAATCAAAATTTTGCATTAATTAGGGAAAAAAATTCAAATTTCATTGTCACCTCTCCTTTAAAGCTCTATAAATGTTAATATACTGGATGATCCAATCTACTATCGACCTCCACACGGCGGGAAATCCAATACTTCCTAGCAACGCAAGCTTTCTACTCTACCTAGTTAATGCAACTCACCAGCAAACGATTTCGTGACAAATATAGTATTATTACAGAGATTTTAAGGTGTTTGTAATTACCCCAGCTAAGGAAATAGATGCTGAAATTAGCAATGTTTTTATTCCTGGCGTTTTGGCACCTGGTTGATGAAACTAAGCATAATTCGCTGCAGCAAAGATATAGAAATCATTGTGACATGCACCTGAACCAGACACAATATTTAGATTCCACTTACATAATCTGTCTCTATGTTGAGGATCACCAGATCGTACTTCCTATATGACAATAATTTTCTTCAGTTTTAACTGTAATTAATTTTTAATTTTTTGCATAGAATCATGCGGAACACCCTGTGTTGCGAAATGCGTCATAGTCATCTGGTAGAGGAGTTTTCAACTAGAAATCCAGTGCCATATAAAGTATCCTTGGTTAATACTCTTTGCTCTAATTTTATAATTTCGATATGAAACGTCATGTTCGAGCTACAACAGAGAAGAATTGCAACTTTTTACATTAAATGTTTACTCTGGCGTCATTCATAGTGGATAGGCTTTTCAGGAAATGCTACAATGAACATAAACTCTTACTTATTTAAATGGCTTCTAGAGAACCCGGAGCTTCATTGCCGCCCTCACATAAGCCCGCCATCGGTCCCTATCTTGAGCAAAATTAACCCAGTCCCTACAACCATAACCCACCTCTCTCAAACCATTTTAATATTATCCTCCCATCTACGTCTCGGCCTCCCCAGAAGTCTTTTTTTCCTCAGGTGTTCCAGCTAACACTCTATGCATTTCTGGATTCACCCATACGTGCTACATGCCCTGCCCATCTCAAACGTCTGGATTTAATGTTCCTAATTATGTCAGGTGAAGAATACAATGCGTGCAGTTCTGTATTGTGTAACTTTCTCCATTCTCCTGTAACTTCATCCCTCTTAGCCCCAAATATTTTCCTAAGCACCTTATTCTTAAACACCCTTAACCTCTGTTCCTCTCTCAAAGTGAGAGTCCAAGTTTCACAATCATACAGAACAACCGGTAATATAACTGTTTTATAAATTCTGACTTTCAGCTGTTGTGAGAGCAAACTGGATGACAAAAGCTTCTCAACCGAATAATAACAGGCATTTCCCATATTTATTCTGCGTTTCATTTCCTCTCGAGTGTCATTTATGTTACTGTTGCTCCAAGATATTTGAATTTTTCCACCTCTTCAAAGGATAAATTTCCAATTTTTATATGTCATTTCGTACAATATTCTGGTCAGGAGACATAATCATATACTTTGTTTTTTTCGGAATTTACTTCAAAAACTATCTCCTTACTTAAGTTTAAAGTAAAATTCCCATATTTTCCCCAGAACATAATAGTCCACACCTGTGGAGTAATAGTTGGCGCGTCTGGCCGCGAAACCAGGTGGCCCGGGTTCGATTCCCGGTCGGGGCAAGTTACCTGTTTGAGGTTTTTTCCGGGGTTTTCCCTCAACACAATATAAGCAAATACTGGTTAACTTTCGGTGCTGGATCCCGGACTCATTTCACCGGCATTATCACGTTCATCTCATTTCAGACGCTAAATGACCTAAGATGTTGATAAAGCGTCGTTAAATAACCTACTAGAAAAAGAACATAATCTCTTAAAAAATGAAAAATGGGGATGGATTCACTGACATAGTAAATATAGGCTGCGCATTCCATTTGATCAATGTTGTAGTAGAAGCGTAACTGGGCTATGAATGAACACATTAAGTTCTTTAACTAACGAATGCATTGCGAGTGGCTTAGTGCAACTCCGATAAGGCGCAACGCTGTAAATTTCTTTACATTTTTTCCCGTGTGTACGTAGGAAAGTTCCACTTTAGAATGGTTGATAGCCGATTGTGTTATTTTTTACACAGAAGTCCATAACATTAAAGCAGTCAATAAACGCGTAATGTTTAATTAAACCATGAATTATTGCTGACATGGTAAATCGATGTTTTAATTAGCGTTGGTGTGTAAATAACCGGCAATAATAAGACAATTCTTTAATTTTAAAGTGTAAATATGTGGTGCATTGCAAATCTATAAATTATTCACAAAAAATATAATAAAATACGGTGCTCTGGTTGAAAAAATACGTGGAAAATAATTCTCTCTCATTGAAACTCTTATATCAAGCTATAACACCCCGTAACTAAGCAACGCCGAATATGAAAGACTGTTTCGTTTTTAAGATGATCCAAATTTAGGGTCGAATGAATAGTGAACACTTTTAATTGAGTGTAATGCTTAAGTTTTACATGATAAGTATATTTTTTATTTATTTTATTTATTTCTTTTATTGCTAGTAAGTTTGAAATGAATACAAGTTAATAAATACAATGAAAGATAAACTAGCCCACTCCTGAATGAGTAAGACTCGTGCTCAGGAGGGGATTCCAATACAGACAAAAATAAAATTAAAATTGAGAGTGAATACAGATTGAAAAGTGTTTAATATGTTTAAACCCAAACTATAAATCCAATACAATTTTTTTATTTTTTTTTAAATTAATTTGGAGAGGATTCGTGGTTAAAATAATATTGGAATAAAAAATGTTTAATAATCTGGGACCTTGACTCATGCTCATAAAAAGCTTCATTGGTTTTACATTTTGGTTCAGACAAACGGAGAGAATTAATATTTTTAGTTCTATATTTATGTATATACCTTTCAAAGTTATTAAAATTTCTATGAAAATATTTTAATAAAATGAAATAATAGATTTGTTTAATATTGAAATCTTTGAAATGTTTCAACAACAATTCAGTTGGATAATCTTTCTGCTTTTTTAAACAAATTTTTAATACTTTTTTCTGTAGTAAAATTAACGGATAAAGGTTGGATTTATAAGCTCCAACCCAATCCACAATGCTTTAACTAAATTACACCCAGAACTTCTAACATGTAACGCACTAACATATAACAAGAAAATTAGAAACGTGTTAATATCTTCAATTTGATTAAATAAATTTATAGCCTATGTGTATGAATTAATCAACCTATATTATATTTGTATTCTATAATTTTGAAATATATATTAGTCCTACTTTTCACGTGCGATATTATTCTTCTCTAGTGTTAATATTATATTATATAATTCCATTGCCGCTGTAATTATATTTTAGTTCCTATTTTATTTTACTTATTTATTTTTATTATTATTATTTTTTATTTTAATATTATATCTGAACTGCGTCCGAGCACGAGCGCTGCTCATTCGGTCTCAAATTTTGTTAATACTACTGTATCTTCTTTTTATATTGCTTGTATTATTTTATTTCTATTTCTCTTGTTTGTTTTGTAATTATATTCTTTATTCTGTATATTTAAATTTAAATAAAATAAATAAAATAAATAAATCATAATCACCGTGAAAACCTGAAAAAAAAACCTGAAAAAAATCTATAATACCATACATAAATATAGATTGAAATAATGCTAAATAAATTATACGTAAACAGTTAATTGACAAAATATTTCTTAGAACAACAAAGTAACATAATGTTTTACGTAATTTACTACAAATATCATTCATACGTGTACATTTCTATTTGATAAACAACACCTTATAGCAGCTGTATTCTCGTACAATGAATGACACAGCGGTATGAAAATGACAGCGATATTCATGGCTTTTTGGATCATGTCAAAAACGAGGGGTGAAAAATATTGGCACGGGATTTAAGGATTCCTTTAAAAGTCTATACTCGAATAAAAAATATAAATAAACCAAAAGGAAATACTACAAGACGTAATGTTCCAATTTCAGAAATTGCACGAAAGCCCACTATATCTCTTCGTTTATTTTACAACACCCTGTAACATTATTACAGATGCGTCACTCGCCGTACTCTCACTGTTTCTGTCTGCATAGGGATGCAATCCGACAAGGAAAACATGAAGTAATTGAGTATTCGTACTACAGAATGCGCTGCTGGTCACGATTTATACAATCTCTAACATTGCGACATCTGACGTGCCGGAAATTAAAAAGAGTACACGCCACGCGTTCCTCAACTTTTCCTGTTGCCATAGATACCAGAGTCAACAGAAGGAGATGTGCTCTTCACTCATCTTTGCGATTTGCTTTCGTTTTCAGAAACTTCCATCAATATTGAATCAATTTTATTATTATTATTATTATTATTATTATTATTATTATTATTATTATTATTATTATTATTATTATTTTATTTTCCATTCGAATCAATTTAGCTACAATCTCATGCTCAGGCCCTAATATTGACCTGGCCACATGTACAATATTTCCACATAAATCTACATATTTTTAAGTGTGAATAAAATCCAATACTTAATAAAAATCACTGTACACAGGCAATTACTAACATGATTAAAGAAAGGCTGTTCCAGCCTCATTACGTTACAAATACAGGGGTGAATTTGCTTCAATGTGTGTCCCGTTAAATTCGTAGACGGTCACAAAGCCAATCAGCGTAATCTCGGAACCCACTGCGATATCTGATGCGACTTATTGCTTAATCCGCCACTGCTACGTTACGGCGTGTCTATGTTTTCATTATAGTTATTAGAAACCTGAGGTAAGCATTTATACGCATACCTGTGTTTATCTCGTCGCTTAGCAACCAACAAGCCAATCTCCTTGATTATGATGTCACTGTGATAGGTTTTATGAAAGGGCGGCAAAACACTTACTTTATTTGTTTACTTATGTATTTATTTAATTTTGTACTTATTTATTTATTTACTTATTTATTCACTTATTAATTTACTTATTTATTCATTAGTTATTTATTTACTTATGTACTTAATAATTTTTTTTAACTTTTATTCATTCACTTATGCATTTATTTACTTATGTACTTATTTATTTATTCATATACTTATTTATTTGCTTATTTATATATTTTCTTACGTACTTAGTTACTTATTTCTTCATTTATTTATGTATTTACTTATCTAACTATACATTTATCTACTAATCTTTCTAGCTACGTGTTTATTTATTTACCTATTTATTTGTTCAATTATTTATTTATTCATTTACTTATTTCTTTGTTTATTTACTTACGTAATTATTTATTCAGTTACTTATATATGTACTTATGTATTTATTGATTTGCTTATTTATTTATCTTTTTATCTATCCATTTATCTACTCATCTATTTATCTGCTTAGTTATTTATCTATTTATGTATCTATTTATCTACCTATTTAACTCTTCACTCATATATTTATCTATTTATTTATCTATCTATCGAATTATTTATTTATATATCTACCACCTATTTATTATTTATTTATTCATCCATCCCATTTCATTATATCTTAATACATTTAAGTAAACATTTATTTCACGTGTCCATTCATTCAATAAATTCCACTTGTACATTCGTTCAATAAATTCCACGTGTCAATTCATTTACTTTATTCCACGTGTTCAATCATTCACCACATTCCACGTGTCCATCCATTGCATTCATCTAACGTGTCCATTCATTGCATTCATCCCACGTGTCCATTAATTCAATAAATTCTACGTGTCCATTCATTCAATAAATTCCACGTGTCCATTCATTCAATAAATTCCACTTGTCCATTCAATAAATTCCACGTGTCCATTCACGCAATAAATTTCATGTGTCCATTCATTCAATAAATTCTACGTGTCCATTCATGCAATAAATTCCACGTGTCCATTCATTCAATAAATTCTATGTGTCCATTCATACAATAAATTTCACGTGTCCATTCATTCAATAAATTCTACGTGCCCATTCATTCAATAAATTCCACGTGTCCATTCATTCAATAAATTTCACGTGTCCATTCATGCAATAAATTTCACGTGTCCATTCATTCAATAAATTCAACGTGTCCATTCATTCAATAAATTTCACGTGTCCATTCATGCAATAAATTTCACGTGTCCATTCATTCAATAAATTCTACGTGTCCATTCATGCAATAAATTCCACGTGTCCATTCATTCAATAAATTCTACTTGTCCATTCATTCAATAAATTTTACGTGTCCATTCATGCAATAAATTTCACGTGTCCATTCATTCAACAAATTCTACGTGTCCATTCATGCAATAAATTCCACGTGTCCATTCATTCAATAAATTCTATGTGTCCATTCATTCAATAAATTTCACGTGTCCATTCATGCAATAAATTTCACGTGTCCATTCATGGAAGAAATTCTACGTGTCCATTCATTCAATAAATTTCACGTGTCCATTCATGCAATTAATTTTACGTGTCCATTCATTCAATGAATTCTACGTGTCCATTCATGCAAGAAATTCTACGTGTCCATTCATTCAATAAATTACACGTGTCCATTCATTCAATAAATTTCACGTGTCCATTCATGCAATAAATTTCACGTGTCCATTCATGGAAGAAATTCTACGTGTCCATTCATTCAATAAATTTCACGTGTCCATTCATGCAATTAATTTTACGTGTCCATTCATTCAATGAATTCTACGTGTCCATTCATGCAAGAAATTCTACGTGTCCATTCATTCAATAAATTACACGTGTCCATTCATTCAATAAATTCCACTTGTACATTCATTCAATAAATTCAATGTGTCCATTCATTCAATAAATTCCAGGTGTCCATTCATTCAATAAATTCCACGAGTCCATTCATTCAAGAAATTCTACGTGTCCATTCATTCAATAAATTCTACTTGTCAATTCATTTAATTCATTCCACATGTCCATTCATTCAATACATTCCACGTGTTCATTCATTGCAATCATCCCACGTTGCGTTCATTCAATACATTCCACGTGTCCATTCATTGCAATCATCCCACGTTGCGTTCATTCAATACATTCCACGTGTCCATTCATTGCAATCATCCCACGTTGCGTTCATTCAATACAGTCCACGTGTCAATTCATTGTATTCTTTCATATCTCTCACATTCATTTCTTTTTCTAGTCAATATTTCATTCACCTTTTCGTTTATTCTTTCATTTATATATTTGTTTATTTCTCAGTTTATCGGTGCTTTTTTTTGTCATATATGCGGAGAAACGTCCTTGCTTCGGCAAATTTCTTCTCTCACGGTTACTCTAATCTATTTAAAACTACGATAGAAAACAATGAATGCACATGAATTTGAGTTGAGTTTACCTCTTGGCTAAAGTTCCCGTGTCTTGTTAAAGATGCTGGATGAAAGAACGATGCAATTTAATGCGCAGAAAACCGGCTTCAGATTTGACGGTAACTATAGAATGTTTAAAGACAATAAATAAGAAACCAAAGAAGCTTAAATGCAAATATTCACTTCTTTGAAATACATTTTGTATCGCTGACTACATTTCTGTTCTTAATATCCTAAAACAAAATTTCTAACTCATATACGTACTTAAACTAACATGACAGGAATTCCGCTTTGGAACAATGCAGAGCGTCATATATAATTTTCTATGTTGCAGATGAGTTTCGAACCTAGTTACACATCATTAATGCAGCAGAATTTTACTGATGTCCAGACCTGATCCCTGGATTTATCGATTCGTGAATATGCGCTTTGCCAAAGCCATCCCACTCGATTTCTCCGTTGTCATGGTTGTCTAAGCCGTCTGAAGACGGTTAGTGTGCGAGTCTTTTGTTTGTATGTCTTCTATACAGATTTACATTGCTAAGCTGCTACAGGAAAACATTTTGCATTCAGTTCCTTGCAGTGGATTTACTTCAGCAGATAAGGGACGTCGTTGCATAGGGAATATTTTTGTTTCTATGACTTCCACGATACTGCGACAGATGTCATATCACTGCAGTCAGAACTTCTTGACTGTAATCCTTTCCCCTATCTGTAACCACTGCATAGGACTGACTTTTGGATGAGGAAAACTGTGTATCAGTTAACAACAGACAGTTCAGAAGAAATACTGAATTTTGAGAGAAGTTGAATAGCTGTAACTTTCCGTTCTGCAAACGAATTTTACAAAGTTACATTTGTTCGGGTCAAATTTGTGCACATTTAAAGGGCAAAACTAAAATTATTTCAATCATTTATCAACAGTAATCTCACTAGAGGTTTTGATTTTATCGATAAATCAGCGAGTGGAAAACCAAAACTCGAGTTGGATTTAATTGACTATTACACGATTAGAAGAAAGTATATAAAGATTAGCAGTAACAAAGTACTCAAATACAATAAAATATTAATTGACTTACGAAAATACAACTGTCTTCAATTAATGTATTATCGTACCATCTCAACATTACAAATATTACGCTAGATGCATGCTAGATGGCAGTGGTGTGTTATAATTATGTGATGTTATCAGGTGTGCCAACTATGGAATCTTCATTGAACTCTGTGGACGGTTACTAGTCAAGAAGGCTTTGTTGATTCAATTCATTTTTATAAAAACATTTGCATTCCACTTCAATTATCCGGATCCCAGTAATCATCGTCACTTGACAGATGATTTTCAATAAATCTTAGTATTAAACAATCTCTGATACGTGACTATCCAGAATATCATATAGCAGAAGCTATAACAAACATAACCTAAATACTATAAACGAGTGTTAGAAAAGTTTTAATAAGGGATGATGGAATAAACAAGAAAAGTTTTAATTAACAATGATGAAATAAAAAATAAACATGAATAATTTTAAAAGAAACAATAATTGAAAGTACAATTTTCAAATTTGAATGTTTTAGTGGTTGGTGGTTCAGTTGATGTTATATTAGACGTGTGCGTAAAAGAAGTGAACTCGTTGATGTACATGGTGTATCCCTCAACTTATTCAGGATTTCCGAATGGTGCTCTTCATATATGACCAGTGATCTTTATTAATTCTTGTTCTTGAATGCCAATGCGAGTCATATTTGAAAGTGCTGTGCATCGACTGGAGTGGTTTGTAATTTTCTGTTTTTTGACGTCCAGACCAGTGCATTTGAAATGTTGGCAAACAAAGAAACAAATGCTAGGGTAGTGATAAAAATAAACAAATGATAGGGACGCGATAAAATTAAACAAATGCTAGGGACGCGATAACATTGTGCGATAAGCAGCCATGATTGGTTGAAAGACGTCCTTTCGTACCGTTTTATTGGTCAAAAGTAGTATGACGTAGTAAAAGTGTAATAGTCATCATAATACATTGCTCTCTTAAATTGACTGAGCATATTGGGAATTAAATCAATGACGTTATAAAAATACGTTATGAAATATTTCATATAAAACAATTTTTATCTCGAAAAAGAAGCAAATATAAGCAAAACTGTATTAAACTTTTTGTTTTAAATATATCTTAGAATAACCCCCTGAAATTAATGACATTGCTTAGAATTAATATTATACATTTCTCTTTCTGGATAGAAAAAGATTTTAAGGAGCTGTCTGTATTAATATTATTTTCAAAGATGAACTCAACACTGCACTAATAACAACTGATCCATATTCTGCTTGTTCAGTAACGTATAATATGTTGTATGAATGTTTCATATGCCGTGTGTATTTCTCGGTATAGGACAAGGGATTTAACATTGCCATAAGAAACCAATGTATAAAAACAATGAAAAAATAACTTAAAACAGTGGGCCATGATTATAAGTTAGCAAGCTTTGACAATTTCTGAAACAAGAGAACATCAGGCTTTGGCTTAGCAACCGTAAATGATGTTCTTTTGTTTTACAAATTGTCAAAGCCTGCTAATTTCTAAACAAGGCCCACTGATTAATTTATTTCTTCATTGTGGTTTAAAGAGATTATTTTGACCTTCAGCTGAAACCGATTTATGGTCAAAATGTTGAATTATATCATTATTATTTTTATACGGCATTTCTCTGTATGCGTCGTTACATGGTAAAGTAAAAGTGAAATTACATTGTTTGACTATAATCATAACCAGGAATTATTTTATTTTTAAAAATACTTGAACTTAAAAACTCAAGCATACACAGTGGGCCAAAAAAAGGCACAATATTAGAAATACTCTGTTTTCGGAAATACATAACATTAATTTATAATGAATACACTGTTGGAAAGAGTAGACTTTAAAGATGAGCAGGACCTTTTATTACTTTTTTTTGAACTCAATTAAAATCTTATGGAGATCAATACACAATGATGCGAAAAATGTGATTTTTGAAGACAATTTATTACTTCAAAATGCAGAAACTGAATGTTGGTAAAATTAATAATAATTAATGTTCTTTCAAATAATCAAAATTAAAAATGATGCTCTATGTGACCGCCATTTGCCCGCACAACCATTTGTAGGCGTCTTCTCCATTGTCTTTGATCAAGCCGGTCCCAACATTCAAGAAGGCGTTGTCTTAAATGTTCAATATTACGAATTCTTGTTTTGTAGTAAACTGTTTTTTGTAGTTGACTCCGTAAAAAATAGTCCATAGGATTAAGATCTCGTTTGAAACTCCAGCGGAAACCATCAGAGAATCTGAGAAATGCGATCTTTCACGCAATAATCTCTCAGGAGGGATATCATGTCCGTATCTTGCTAATCAATCGTTGTACACTTGAAACACATCATTCTCGTTGAGCGTAGTTCCTTGCAATTTGACGGGCAGATGAATTATCATATAGGTGCAAATGTTTAATGAAAATCTTGTCCTCGTTCGTTAAGCGACCCATTATTCACAAAATGAGAACTCAAAACGGAAGAAAACAAATGACGATAGCACAACAAACGGCTTGGCCTGCTGAACTCGTAAGACCATAATGCTTAGTTCGGCATAAACGATCGATTTTGCACTTTCTTACAAAATAGTACATTATGCAACGAACCTATAATGATAGTAATTAAGAAGCGAGTATGGATGTTTATGAAACGAGCGCAAGCGAGTTTCATAATTTTCATACGAGCTTCTTAATTACCATTATAGGCGAGTTTCATACGACTTTTTATGCTCGACCATATTTCTAACTTGAAATTATTCAGATGTATACATTTTATTTGTATCTGACAAGATCGGAAGTGACCTTGTTCTAGGTCGTGAATTGTGGGATGTGCGCAGACGCGAAAGTATTGATTTTTTTCCGAAGAACAATAATGTCATTGACCTTGATGTAATCCCGTTAAACTTGATATAACCTTGATTATTGAATTCGACATTGAAAAACGAGATGACAAATTGAATTTATTTGAATATTATTTACAATTAACGCTAATTATTATAGTAACAGAACATAACCTTCTGCGACAGTATTGGATTTCCAGCCTCCGTGACTTTTCGCTAATTCTCTTTCGATTGTATATCCGAGAATAATCGATACTTGCGGTTTTATAACGGTACAAAGCTGACTTTGTCATTGGCTGAACACCTGTACTTTAATGAGTCGGTGTACTTTAATGACATGCATTAAAGGACTGCTACCAGGTGTATAATTACTACATTTCGGCATGGTCGAGCATAAAATAAAAAAATAATGCTTAATAAATGGTGAAAAATTAAATATTAGGCCTACAGTACTTTCCCGGTCTACAAGGACTGTGAAATTTGTCTATGAAATAAACTTTGAAGTGAAATCATTAGCTACTGGAATATAACCATTTAGATTTTGTGTCGGTTTTTTTTGGCCCATAGTGTATTTTTAAAACACGTATTGTAAAGGTTCCTGCAAGTTTGCCTCACTCGTTTGTGAAAGTTTTTTTCATGTTTATAAGTTGTTCAAACTTTGCCTGACCTGTATTCCCCCTGTACCATCATTATTTGTTTAATGGTCCAGCAAAATATGACGAAATGCTTCTCGAAAGAATTTCATCTCCTTTTGGTATAAGAATCTTTTCATCTTGTTTTCCTCCAGTCGAAATTTCTCTTCTTTATGCCACAGCAAGAATATCTGAAGTAACGGAGTCGTGTTATATATAAGGCGTTGATTTCGTTAGGGCTTTAAAACAAGTTATTATACAGGAAGTGAACATTATACATTCTGTAGAGCCAAGCAAGTGTAAAATGTGTGAATGGGTTGTGTTAGTTATTACAAAGTCCTGCTTCAGCATCGCCATGGCAACTATCGTAAGCCAAGAAACTCGTGTTGAGACTTTCTTTTGTTTATGTACAGGAACCGGTGCCGAATATGAGGAAGTTGTAATTCGTTGGAAAGCCGCCAGAGAGCAGCAGCAACACAGTGAATGGCAGTGGTGAGTACATACGTGGCTACAAATTGTAGAAATAGATGTCAGAGGGGACTGCACACTAATTAGTTATATTTGTCAAGCGAATTTCACCCTTTCTGAAGAAAAATATTAGGAACTCGACTTAAAAAAAATGTACGTTTACCCAAGAAAAAAGTGAATTAATGAAAATAGTTTTCGGCGTTGCCAATTTTTAACTTATTTTTATCAATTGTTGAAAGAGAACATTTTTTCTATGAAAAATTCAACAGATTAGTGCAAATTCTTTCGCCTCGTAAAAAATCTTATTTGTTCTTGCATTTCAACGATAGGAAAGATAATTTTCTGTAATTTCAACAAGTATTAAAAATCCACCATTATTGAAACTGCCCTAAAATTGATGTAATATAACTTGTATTTTACTCTATAAACCCATAATTTGTAAAATTACTGTTTTCCGTCTAGAAATGTTTAAAATCGGAAGGCACTTTGTACTTTATAAAATGTAGTATGCGTTTTCAGGATATCAGTTTTTATGTAGAGATAACTAAATAATTCATTTCAACTGCATCTTACACGATGAATCTACAATTCGTTATTAGTTAATCTTACTATTTTATTTTGAATCTACAATATCTTAATGTTTAACCGTGTTGTATCTTCATATAGGCTATTAAATTCCTGTTGATCACGGTGAAATTTTTCGTGTAATTTATTGTTCAAGAAATTTAATTAAATTGAATTTTATCAAATTCCTGTTCACCACGGTCAAATTTTTCGTGAAATTCATTGTTCAAGAAATTTAATTTAATTTAATTGTATCAAATTCCTGTTAATCACGGTCAAATTTTTTCGTGAAATTCATTGTTCAAGAAATTTAATTAAATTGAATTGTATCAAATTCCTGTTCATCACCGTCAAATTTTTCGTGAAATTTATTGTTCAAGAAATTTAATTAAATTGAAGTGTATCAAATTCCAGTTCATCACCGTCAAATTTTTCGTGAAATTCATTGTTCAAGAAATTTAATTAAATTGAATTGTATCAAATTCCTGATCATCACGGTCAAATATTTCGAGAAATTTATTGTTCAAGAAATTTAATTACATTGAATTGTATCAAATTCCTGTTCATCACGGTCAAATTTTTCGAGAAATTTATTGTTCAAGAAATTTAATTAAATTGAAGTGTATCAAATTCCTGTTCATCACGGTCAAATTTTTCGTGAAATTTATTGTTCAAGAAATTTAATTAAATTGAATTATATCAAATTCCTGTTCATGACGGTCAAATTTTTCGAGAAATTTATTGTTCAAGAAATTTAATTAAATTGAATTGTATCTAATTCCTGTTCATCACGGTCAAATTTTTTGTGAAATTTATTGTTCAAGAAATTTAATTACATTGAATTGTATCAAATTCCTGTTCATCACGGTCAAATTTTTCGAGAAATTTATTGTTCAAGAAATTTAATTAAATTGAAGTGTATCAAATTCCTGTTCATCACGGTCAAATTTTTCGTGAAATTTATTGTTCAAGAAATTTAATTAAATTGAATTATATCAAATTCGTGTTCATGACGGTCAAATTTTTCGAGAAATTTATTGTTCAAGAAATTTAATGAAATTGAATTATATCAAATTCCTGTTCATCACGGTCAAATTTTTCGAGAAATTTATTGTTCAAGAAATTTAATTAAATTGAATTATATCAAATTCCTGTTCATCACGGTCAAATTTTTCGAGAAATTTATTGTTCAAGAAATTTAATGAAATTGAATTATATCAAATTCCTGTTCATCACGGTCAAATTTTCCGAGAAATTTATTGTTCAAGAAATTTAATTAAATTGAATTATATCAAATTCCTGTTCATCACGGTCAAATTTTTCGTGAAATTTATTGTTCAAGAAATTTAATGAAATTGAATTGTATCGAATTCCTGTTTATCTCGGTCAAATTTTTTGTGAAATTTATTGTTCAAAAAATTTAATTATATTGAATTGTATCAAATTCCTTTTGTTCACGGTCAAATTTGAGTGGAACCGAGTTTGGTTAAACGCTGAACACAATTTTTTCCAAATAGAACAGGTCCTATTTTCGACAAATATTGGATGAAACCAACCAATCAGCTAGCGGCTGTATGAAAGCAGCGCTGTCTGGTGTGCAGATTGTGAAGTTCAAACATAAATATTAAATATGGCTGACTGTAGGGGATATTTAGTAAGTCTATGATTTTGGGTGGAACAAAAGAAGTTTTATTTTACTATGCGAATGATAATCACAGATTTCAATTGAAAAAAAGAGTACAAAATATTACTAATACATGGCAGGACAAACAGACTGTAATGCCCAATTCACTGCATAGATGGAAATAGTGTTTTTGAGAGAAATTATATAAAACATTTGACCGTGAGCAAAGAACCAATTTCATAAGATATTTATCAGAATATCATTTTACTTATTGTACAATAAATCTAACGAAAAATCTCACTGTGGGCAACTGACTTAAGTAATGTATAAACATACCTTCCACAATTCCAAGTCACACAGAGTTTGTGTGCACTCGATGTGGGTTTCTGGCTTTTCGTCAGCCCACGCGAATTGTGTGGATATAAAGGGAAAAGTTGAGAGGTGTCGGGTGGAGTTCCCGGGTAGCCCAGTTGGAAAGAGCGCTGGTACGTTCAACCAGAGGTCCCGGGATCGATACCCGGCCCCGGAACAATTTTTCCCTAGAAATTATTCAAATCTGCTTTACAGGAAGCTTCACCTGAAAGACTAGATTTGCATAATATATACGTCACTGTGTACGTTAACAGGAAACCACAATTCCAAGTCACACAGAGTTTGTGTGCACTCGATGTGGGTCTGTGGCGTTTCGTCAGCCCACGCGAGTTGTGTGGATATAAAGGGAAAAGTTGAGACGGTGTCGGGTGGAGTTCGCGGGTAGCTCAGTTGGAAAGAGCGCTGATACGTTCAACCAGAGGTCCCGGGATCGATACCCGGCTCCGGAACAATTTTTCCCTAGAAATTATTCAAATCTGCTTTACAGGAAGCTTCACCTGAAAGACTAGATTTGCATAATATATACGTCACTGTGTACGTTAACAGGAAACCACAATTCCAAGTCATACAGAATTTGTGTGCACTCGATGTGGGTCTCTGGCGTTTCGTCAGCCCACGCGAATTGTGTGGATATAAAGGGAAAAGTTGAGAGGTGTCGGGTGGAGTTCCCGGGTAGCCCAGTTGGAAAGAGCGCTGGTACGTTCAACCAGAGGTCCCGGGATCGATACCCGGCCCCGGAACAATTTTTCCCTAGAAATTATTCAAATCTGCTTTACAGGAAGCTTCACCTGAAAGACTAGATTTGCATAATATATACGTCACTGTGTACGTTAACAGGAAACCACAATTCCAAGTCACACAGAGTTTGTGTGCACTCGATGTGGGTCTCTGGCGTTTCGTTAGCCCACGCGAATTGTGTGGATATAAAGGAAAAAGTTGAGAGGTGTCGGGTGGAGTTCGCGGGTAGCTCAGTTGGAAAGAGCGCTGGTACGCTCAACCAGAGGTTCCGGGATCGATACCCGGCCCCGGAACAATTTTTCCCTCGAAATTATTCAAATCTGCTTTACAGGAAGCTTCACCTGAAAGACTAGATTTGCATAATATATACGTCACTGTGTACGTTAACAGGAAACCACAATTCCAAGTCACACAGAGTTTGTGTGCACTCGATGTGGGTCTCTGGCGTTTTGTCAGCCCACGCGAGTTGTGTGGATATAAAGGGAAAAGTTGAGACGGTGTCGGGTGGAGTTCGCGGGTAGCTCAGTTGGAAAGAGCGCTGGTACGCTCAACCAGAGGTTCCGGGATCGATACCCGGCCCCGGAACAATTTTTCCCTCGAAATTATTCAAATCTGCTTTATAGGAAGCTTCACCTGAAAGACTAGATTTCCATAATACCTTCTTGTAGACCGAACTACCTGTAACTGACATAGCAAATCAATATTATCATATGTTTCTATCGAATTAGATTTGGATGATCATATAATTTAGCCTTAAAAATGGTCTCTCCTCCAGCGAACCATTATTGAAAGTAGATGTTTTTGCTGCCTATATTAGTGCTTAAGGCATTCATATCTGACCAGCCAGTGCATTAAGTAGTATGGGGAACTCTTACGGAGTTCTAGCAGCAAGTGATTTGACTGGCAGTACTGAATCGGTCGATTTACGAATCTTTTCCATCACACATCTCACTGAGTGCTCCATACGCGGACTAATGAATTATTCAGCGACCTGAATTGAATGTGCCTGGAGGCGGGAGGAATTTTACATTTATGAAAGAGACCGACAATCCATACAGATTATAGAGAGAAGCGAAGATGCTACGAAGAGAGTAACGTTTGGGTGTAAACTGGAAGTGAGAATGAACAAATATTGTCTTGATGTGCACGGAAGGAGGTGTGTAACAATAATTAGGAAAAGCTAACAAGGAATGGAAGAAAACAGATAGAAGAGGTGGAAATAGAAGAAAGATGAAGAAGAGAAGTAGCTAAGAAATGTAAGTGAAAGAAGAGGACAAGAAACAAGAAGGAACAGAGGAGGAGGAGGAAATTGGTAAGAGGACAATGAGGGGAAAAAAGAAAACAGGATGAGATGTAGGCGGAGGAAAAGGGAAAAAATAAGCGAAGCAGAAAGACAAGAAAACAGAGAAAAGAGAGAAGGAAAATAAAACAGAAGAAAAGAGAAGAAAAAGAACAGAAGGAAGAGATGAGAAGAAGAGAAAGAGAAAAAGGAAAAGGAACGGAAGAAAGAGATGAGAAGAAGGAAAAGAGAAGGAAATGATAACAGAAGGAAGAGAGGAGAAGAAGAGAGAAAAAAAGAAAACAGAAGAAAGAGATGAGAAGAAGGAAAATAGAAGGAAATAAAAACAGAAGGAAGAGAGGAGAAGAAGAGGAAGAGAAAAAGGAAAAGGAACGGAAGAAAAAGATGAGAAGAAGGAAAAGAGAAGGAAATGATAACAGAAGGAAGAGAGGAGAAGAAAAGAGAAGAAAAGAAAACAGAAGAAAGAGATGAGAAGAAGGAAAAGAGAAGGAAATGAAAACAGAAGGAAGAGAGGAGAAGAAAAAGAGAAGAAAAAGAAAAGAGAAGAAGAAATGAAAATAGAAGAAAGAGATAAGAAGAAAGAAAAGAGAAGGAAATGAAAACGGAAGGAAGAGGGAAGAAAAAGGAAAAGAGAAGAAAAAGAGAAGGAAAAAAGAAAGCAGTAGAAAAAGATGAGAAGAAAGAAAAGAGGAGAAGGAAAAGAAAACGGAAGGAAAAGGTGAGAAAAAGGAAAAGAGAAGAAAATGAAAATAAAAGGAGGAAATGCATACATTGCTACACTTCACACAAAGCACTTCAGTAGTCTCATCCTTGGCTCTTTTCCAGAGATCCGTAGAAGATGCTCCTTTTTCTATTAAAAGCTTCCTTTACCATTGATTTTGACTTCCCGGCAGCAGCTCATGTTACTGCTTATAGTACACCCCAAGTATTTGAAGCTGTCCACTTGCTCTACTGCCTCATTTAGAATTCGAACATTTACCTTCTTTATTTTTCTTCCGATAACCATGATCTTCTTCTTGTTTGCATTTATCTTCATCCTTTATTACTTTTGAAATTGCCTCTGTATCTACTGATTGATTAAATTTCTGGTAATGTTACAATAAGCTGACGGAGAAATTTTAAGACAACAAAGGACAAAAAGGGCAAGGTACGTAGTCATTCCTATAGAAGGATTATGAAAAAGAACTTTCATAAACCGCATCAGATAAATTTGTAGCCAGCAGAAGATGGAGTGAAACTATTAAATTTTGGTAGAGGTAATGACGACAAAGTTTTCTAATCTGTTCTGACATACAAACAGGAAAGTTATGTAACGCACACCCATACAGCTTTGCCTTCTGCAATGGGATTAAAATTGTTCAGGCAATTTGGAGATTAGAGGAGCGACAGGCATAAACTTAGCAAGAGATTGAGTTGTGTTCTTTGTGGGTGTGGTCTCAAATAATGTGGAGAGCACGTGGGTGGATGTTTGAAACGGATCGGATGTACTAGCGTGCCAATCTGCAATCTCGAAGGAGTTTCACAATTGCCGGATTTCCAGCCCTGTAAGACATGTTAATATACCCACACAGATATTGATGTAATTTATTCTGGTTTAGGAAACTAAAAAAAAAAAAACTTCATAATTTGGTCATTAGTGGGAGATGGTGTAGTAGTAGTAGCAGTAGTAACACTTATTTTCATACTTAAGGCTTTTAGAGAACACTGAGGTTCATTGCCGCCCTCACATAAGGCCGCCATTGGTCCCTATCCTGAGCAAGATTAATCCAGTCTCTATCATCATATCCCACCTCCCTCAAACCCATTTTAATATTATCCTCCCGTCTACGTCTCGGCCTCCTCAAAGGTCTTTTTCCCTCCGGCCTCCCAACTAACACTCTATATGCATTTCTGTATTCGCCCGTACGTGCTATATGCCCTGCCCATCTCAAACGTCTGGATTTAATGTTCCTAATTGTGTCAGGTGAAGAATACAATGCGTGTAGTTCTGTGTTGTGTAACTTTCTCCATTCTCCTGTAACTTCATCCCTCTTAGCCCCCAAATATTTTCCGAAAAACCTTATTCTCAAAACACCTTTAACCTCTGTTCCTCTCTCAAAGTGAGAGTTCAAGTTTCACGATCATACCGAACAACCGGTAATATAACTGTTTTATAAATTCTAACTTTGTTTTTTGCTTTAAACAAAAGCAAGCATTTCGCATATTTATTCTGCGTTTAATTTCCTCCCTAGTGTCATTTATATTTGTTACTGTTGCTCCAAGATATTTGAGTTTTTCCGAGATGGCATCTTTCAGTTGCAGTAGGTTTGTTGGATGTGTCAGGAAAACTCGTTCTTTAAGGCAATCCCACAACCAAAGTCGGCCGGATTGAAATCTGGAGATCGCGGAGGCCACATTGTTGAAAAGTGCCTACTGATGACACGATCGCCAAACATCTATGTAATTAATTGTTTTGCAAGGATAAAGATGTGGGGTGGAGCGCCATCTTGAATGGAGATTATGCTTTCCATATCCTGATTCCTCAGTCTAGGGATGACGAAGTTCTGTAACATCCTGTAGTAGCGCTCCCCGTTTACTGTAACAGTCTGTCTTATTCCATTATTATCCACACCTGTGGAATAACGGTTAGCGCGTCTGGCCGGGAAACCAGGTGGCCCGGGTTCGATTCCCGGTCGGGTCAAGTTACCTGGTTGAGGTTTTTTCTGGGGTTTTCCCTCAACTCAATATGAGGAAATGCTGAATACCTTTCAGTGCTGGACCCCAGACTCATTTCACCGGTATTATCACCATCTCATTCAGACGCTAAGTAGTCTAAGATGCTGATAAAGTGTCGTAAAATAACCTACTAAAATTAGTAATGGAGTTAACACGTGTAGTTGAGGTTCATTTTCCGACCAAAGACATCAATAGGCACTTTCCAACAATCTGGCCTCCGCGATCTCCAGATTTCAATCCGGCCGATTTTTGGTTGTGGGGTTACTTTAAAGAACGAGTTTTCCTGACACATCCAACAACCCTACTACAACTGAAAGATGCCATCTCGCAAGAAGTTGCCAATATTCCAAGACATTATCTGCAAAATTCTGTGCATGATGTCGCAGACAGAATGCTGTATGTTGAACAAGAGAAAGGCGGACATCTTCCCAATGTTTTGTAAACCCCGTTGTTTGCCCAACACTGTGATGTTTTTGTTTTTTCCCTATCTGAAATATTATAATATTTATAGCAGTTTAATGTTTGAACTGACTTTTGAAATACCCTATATTTCCTTACAGATATCGGAACGTCCATAAGTACAGTAATTGTGTAAAAAAAATAATGTTTTTATTTCAATTTTCGGTAAAAATTCTTGTGTTTGTAAGTTTTATATGTACAAATCTGTTAAAGTTAGACAATAACTTAAGATTACAAAGTTGTAGCACCCTTGTTTGTTTCTCTTTGACTTCCCCCCCCCCCCCAAGTTAACAGTACATTGTTTATACAGATTACCACTGTAGACTTCCTTTGGGCAAATATATACATTGTTACTCGCTAGTTAGATTCAGTTGAAGTCAGTGGCTTTGTTTGAAACGCTGCTATGGCTAACCATACTGCGTAAACGAGAGAAGAGGACCTCGTAAATAGAGATATGAATATGGGAAAAGCGTTCAGGAAATTCCTTTTCAGAACGAAATGTTACGCTTGTTCACATCAAATTTCTGCACATTTAAAGGACAAAAATATGATTCTTTAAATAATTTATTGTCACAGTATATTGCTCTCTTAAATTGACTGAATAAACCAATAGCTTTCCCAAAACTTGTTATGAAATATTTAATATAGAACATTTTTTTTTCTCGAAAAGGAAGCAAAAACGAGCAAATTTGTATTAGAATTTTATTGTTTGAAATATCTCAAAGAATAATCCTCTGAAATTAATGAGTCTGTATATGGGCTGTTCCATCTCAAATCGACCGAAATATAGAGAAAATTGACCTTGCAATTTTTAAATACAATGAAACTTTTTCTGTCCGTAGACAACTGTGATACAATGCTTTGTGCAAAGTTTGAGGCATCAGAACTTAGTAGTGTTTAAATTAATAATATTTAAATTTATCGTATTTTCATAAAATTAGCAACTTTGAACTGTTGTGGCTCCGAAACCCTTTCACCCAATGATCAAAATCATGGTTTATTTTGATGCAGAGAAGTTAAAGTTTATATTGACATCTAAAGTTTTTCTTACTTTTTATGGAAATGGAGAAATTTAGATTTTTCTTCATTAAGACGCCTTTGGCCACGAAAATAATTTTTTTTAAAATACGTGGTTAGATTCCACATTAAAGTACAAATAAACATAATTTTTTACTGGTGGTACGCTGATAAGAAAGTATTGAAAATATCAAACAAAGAAAATAAACAGTACGCGCGTGAACTAACCAGCTGACGTGAGGCGGGAGCTAGCCGAGGGAAGCAAGGTCAGTAGATATAAACACGTGATGTGTCGTCTAGCAGCGCATGGCTGTGCTAGCTTTATCACAGGTTTTCATAAACACAGGAGTAAAATGACGCCCAACGCTCGCTTATCTTCAGCTCTCGGCCAGTTCGTGCGGTACTGCGTCGTTCAAGTCTAGGCATGTGAAAATAATCTATTTAATACCCTCGAAACTTATTGCCGAGCCACCAAGCAAACAATGCCGAATCCCTCTTAATAATGAAAGGTTTTTTCTCAACATTTTTTTTACATTTTTACAAATGGGCAAAAAGCCTAAAAGCAAGTAAAATCAGATTATCTGTCCCTCTGTGTACAATAAAAATAAGGATTACTTCTTAACATAACCTACGAAATGTCAGCTTCAAATTAAGCTCTCGTTCAAAGTTCTGCAGTAAATTGTCCAAGAGTTCTGAGTGCTCAAAGTGGCTTGTTTTTATAAAATACGCTAAATTTGTCGTTCAATAATACGAAAACTGTTAGACTTTCGATAGTACATTTTTGAAAATGCACTCCCCTCAGCACCTTGTATAATAGGGAAAAAAATTAGAGTATAAAAAATGCGAGGTTTTTTACTGATCGATTTCATATGTAATAGCCCATATACTTGTAGTGAAAATACATTGAAAAGTGACAAGTTACAAGTTTCTAAAACAAATACTTACAGAGTTATTTAACTTCTCTATTTATTCAGTGACCTACTATCGCTGACAGTAAAGACAGAAAAAAAGAAAGATTAGTTAGAAATGTGCCGTGTGACGTCAACAAAATATTCACATTAAAATGATAGAATATGAATTCAGACGAATTTCCAAGAAGCCTGAATTAAGTGCGACAAAATTGACAGAAGAAATGAAATATTTACATAATAAGTTATTGCACAGAAAGCCCGAAGGTTGCCATGGAAACCTGGTTTTCACAAAGAATAACCTGCTTAAAAGGCTTTCATTAGTAAACTGAATGAAACATTTCGAATGAAATACGTAGAAAATCATTTTCAATGCCACTTCAAATTCTAGGAAACGCTTAATATGTTGTTGAAAGCAAATATATTACGTTTGAGTTAAATTGACTCATGGTGGAAACTAGGACTGATATCTCTTGCTGATTTATGTTCGATTGAGTGCAGTGGTTAAATTCGGCTGTGTTAGTGAAATAGTTTAATTCCTTAAACAATAATTGCAAAATTGCTGTAAGCATTGTCCTACACAACAAAATAATACATAGGATATACATTACAATATAAAAGCGTTGATTAAAACTGTGCTGTTTTGAGATATATGGCAGCATGGAGGTGGGAGATGAGGAAATCTACAAATAGTGAAGAAATAGATTTATACAAAACATTCTTTCAGGCGCAGCTGAGATGAGATTACTAAGACCGCTAGCAGGCTACACTCTCTATGACCATAAATATAATGAAGACATCCGACAAGAACTAAATATCGCAGCCATTACAGAGACAATCCACAAGTATCGGAGCAACTGGCATGAGCATGTTCTACGGATGCCAAATGATAGACTACCCAGGAGATTATTAAATTACAGACCCCTTGGATACCGAGATCGTGGACGCCCGAAGAAGCAATGGAAAGACCAGCTTTTCACCTGAGATGGAACAGGTCAAATTGCCTAAACCCTGATAGCTATTGATGATGATGATGATTCTTTCAGGCAGTCTGAAAACACTGAAAAATCAATAATACAAGACAAGTTTTTAAGCGAATGAGATGGCTAAGTGGTGATGCACTGGGCTTCCATTTGAGAGGTCCCAGGTTCGATCCCCGGTGAAAACCAATTTGGTCGAGACTTTTCCGTGGTTCTCCAAAGGCGTAAATAAAAGCTAGTGTCTGATTTGACCCTAATTATCACGCAATAATGGACATAGTAGAACATTATCAAGAATTTTCAACAGTAAACTACAGATAATCGCGATATGACCTCGACTATAAATAAATAAATCTAAAAAAGAATATTTTTTATGTTATGGAATGGAATGAAATTTCGGGAGGAAGAAACTATGACCCAGCACTGCGACTTTTCGCGATCTATTGCGCTAACCCTCAAGCTAGGCGCATTCCCAAACCCGCACCAGTTGACTTTACTAAGGTTCGCTGTGTATTCAGGTTTCAAGCAGGTAAACCCCTCCCCCCTCGTCCCTAGGCCAGCCCCTTCCGTGTGTCACTAGCCGGTATTAGAGGAATCCTATGTAATGTTATTTTACCATGGCAACTACCTAAAATAAATGACAGGTGATTTTAGGAATTCCAAAATTGACATGATCATTATTTTTTCTCCAGTAGAACAATATTTCCAAAATGGTATAAATTATGTGTTTGTATTTCTAATATCGATCAAATTTCGTATTGTCATTCGTATGTAGTATTAAATACCTTATTTAATGTTTTTCAGTCTTGTTACGTAGCATTAAGTCTATCTATAAAAGGTTGCACTGCTAGATTTTTTTTACATTATGTCTAGTATAACCCTGTATTAATTTACTTGTATCCGTATTTATATTGGAATTACAGTAGTAATATAATTTTTTAACTTTGTACTACAATAGTCTAATTATTCCGCCATATTGTATATTGGGAAATATTATCTAGTCTATTGCCGTTTTACACCGTTTGAAATAGTAATTTAAAATTGATTCATCTTTTCATGATCACCCTGTATGTAATTGATATATTGTTTAATAATAATAAATATATGTACGACGAATTTGATGTCATATACATATGCTTTAGCTTTGAAATAATCATTTAAAATTGTTTCGTCTTTTCATGATCACCCTGTATATAATTGAGATATGTTTTCTAATGATTATAAATAGATGTACGATGAATCTGGTATGTAAATTACCGTGATACAAGCATCAATTAATTGAAAATGTAATTCATAAACTAATTGAACGCTTTCCCATGACACGTTTTAATCGTGTACAGTAAAAGCATGGCTATCACAGTAGGATCCTATTATAGTCTACACTGATGTTTTATCAACTAACATATTTAAAATGTCTGATAAGTATCTGTTACCGGGGAATAATATGATGGCGATTGCTGCCAAATCTAGAGCGATTGATTAAATTTTACGTGAAGTGTAGATTACGCTGCGGTACTTAGGTCCCAGGAGTATTTGAGAGCTACCATTTTCCTTTTCGAAAAATTTTTAGTCGCATTTCTAGTTCATTATTCATTAATTCATAGTTTTCTCCCCAAGAACAGGTCTTTCATTGCAAACCCAGCATTCTCCAATCTTTCCTAGTTTTCGCCTTCCTCTTAGTCTCCACATACGATCCATACATCTTGATGTCATCTAATAATCTGATATCTTCTTCTGTCCCAAATTTTCTTCCGTTTACCATTCCTTCCAGTGCATCCTTCAGTACGCAATTTCTTTTTCCTATTTCTGATCAGTTTCAGCATTATTCTTTCTTCACCCACTCTTTCCAACACAGCTTCATTTCTTATTCTCTCTGTCCATTTCACACACTCCATTCTTCTCCATATCCACATTTCAAATGCTTCTAGTTGTTTCCCTTCACTTCGTCGTCATGTCCAGAAAGTAAGAGGTGGAACTTAAACTGAGAGGATTCAATCCGGCATCGGAACTGGAATCCAGTGTGGCTTACTTACAAATGGCTTTTAAGGAACCCGAAGGTTCATTGCCGCCCTCACATAAGCCCGCCAGCGGTCCCTATCCTGTGCAAGATTAATCCAGTCTCTATCATCATACCCCACCTCCCTCAAATCCATTTTAATATTATCCTCCCATCTACGTCTCGGCCTCCCTAAAGGTCTTTTTCCCTCCGGTCTCCCAACTAACACTCTATATGCATTTCTGGATTCGCCCATACGTGCTACATGCCCTGCCCATCTCAAACGTCTCGATTTTATGTTCCTAATTATGTCAGGTGAAGAATACAATGCGTGCAGTTTTGTGTTGTGTAACTTTCTCCATTCTCCTGTAACTTCATCCCGCTTAGCCCCAAATATTTTCCTTAGCACCTTATTCTCAAACACCCTGAACCTATGTTCCTCTCTCAGAGTGAGAGTCCAAGTTTCACAACCATACAGAAGAACCGGTAATATAACTGTTTTATAAATTCTAACTTTCAGATTTTTGGACAGCAGACTGGATGATAAGAGCTTCTCAACCGAATAATAACACGCATTTCCCATATTTATTCTGCGTTTAATTTCCTCCCGAGTGTCATTTATATTTGTTACTGTTGCTCCAAGATATTTGAATTTTTCCACCTCTTCGAAGGATTAGTGGATAAAACGTCAGCACGTAGAGTTGAAAACCAGGGTTCGAGTACCGATGCCGGAGAGAATTTTTCTCCGCTCCACCCATCCTTCATCATATAGTAATGCAGGATTTCTGCACGGAAATATACGTACTTCGGTACCAGGCTTCTGCGCTATATAAAGCCACACTCCACACAAAGCACTTCAGCAATTTCTTCCTTAGTTCTACTTCTAGAGGTACACAGTATTTGCATATGATTCTCTTCTTGTTGATGGTTTTTGTATGGTAGTTTCCACACTGCAGACCTAGGAAGCACTCTCAGAAACTTTACTTGGAAACTGAGGTGCTCCTGTCTATAGAAAAAAAAAATGTGTGTACTGTACAGTAGTGGCAAAAAAAAACCGGACCGACCCTTGTAGCTGATTTCAGAGCCACTGCGCATGCCACGCCCGCATTCACAAGATAGCGAGTACTCTATTGAAATTGTAGTTTCAACTGCAGACGTAGCCCATTTCGAAAGCCATTAGAAAATAAGCTGGTAAAATTCATATTCTGGGAATAATAGGTTTAATTAAGTAGTAAAATATCGCTGCAATCGAAAAGTATTGGGAATAAATTTGAATAAGGAACAAAAAAAAAAAGTTTCCTTCCCGGGCAGGATTCGAACCACGAAAGTCTTAGTTACCAGTCTATCGTGCTCTGGAGTGAACAAGCTCTGAAATCAGTTACAGGAGTCAGTCCGGTTTTTTTTGCAACTACTGTACATACACTTAATTAGTAGATCTTTACAAATGAAAGAACGAAATGGTCTTTGAAGGGAGAAATTTCCGTGCTCAGGACGAGAATCGAACCCGGGGTCTCATGATTTGTAATCACGAATGCTGACGATTAGATCACAAAACTGTATGTTATACGAGAATCTGATTGTTATGTCGTCATTTTAAAATAGCATTGATAGATAACATCGCCTGTTGGTTATGCAACTGGCAAAAGTTTGATGTATATAAGTGTGCTTTATATTTTACGAATGCTACTAGGAGAACTACCGTATTCCACACTAATATTTTAGTCTTCTGTGTTAGTCTACAACAGGTTTACAACTCTAATTCTGAGTATAAAATTAAAACAATTAAACAGACCACTGCAGCAGAGATTACGACTGCAGGGGGATGTAGTAGTCTATTGTGAATGGAAACTTAACCTGTATGTAATCTTTCATACTATCTCTGTGCACAAATGTTAAAAGTGATGCTAAAATTCAGGAATTTTTTCAGATTTTTACATTAAGATGTTAGGTACAGCTTACAGCAGTAACATTTTTGGAAATATTCAACATTTTTTTCTCCATTACTGTATCTTGTACAGTAATGAAAATGAATATGTGTATAACACTGTTCTTCTGCTCTATGAATAAAAAAATATTTTTAAGATTAAAAAAAAATATTTACATTTTTTTTTTCAAAATTTAGTTCAATGTGCAGTGATGAAGCGTTTCCCACATAACTAAAAAACTATCCAACATTCTGTGATGAAATTTTTTGTGTGTATTTATGTATGTCATATCTACAATATGATGCAAGATCACTTCTCTACCTTTGATATATTTTCTGGTAGAGAATAAATTCATTAAAAATGGTCAAACATCGGTATTTTCTTATAAAACAAAATTAAGAAAAATATATTATTTTCTAAGGAATGTAGTTGAAAGAGCATGATATTATAAACATGAGTTTCAGCAATAAACTACAAACGAGAGAACATGAAAAAGTTAACAAGTTTATGAGTTATGAGGGAAACGCTTCATCACTGCACGTGATCTGCCACCTTTCTGAATCTTGAAAAAAAAAAAAAAAAACTTTTCAAACCGTAAAAATATTTTTTTTTCATATAGCAGAAGAACAGT
This sequence comes from Periplaneta americana, assembly GCF_040183065.1. Classification (NCBI taxonomy): domain Eukaryota; kingdom Metazoa; phylum Arthropoda; class Insecta; order Blattodea; family Blattidae; genus Periplaneta; species Periplaneta americana. The sequence goes on along the minus strand of NC_091128.1, from coordinate 159,539,926 downwards.
GGTTTACACATGCCAATTTTCATTATTGTACAAGATACAGTAATGGAGGAAAAAAGGTTAAATATTTCCAAAAATTTTACTGCTGTAAGCTCTAACTAACCCCTCAACAAAATTAAGATATTTTTGGATATTTTCACTGTGAAATGTTGAAAGGAACAACCATAAGGAGAGGAAGAGAATTAATGAAGACTGTCTATTGGATTAGTTAATACAACTGGAAAGTAATTCTTGTTACGGATTTAACATAGGTTTCCTCATTTTACTCTTTCCTGACACGGCGAAAATATCCCAAGATCTTCGCTCTATCTAATACTTCAAGAACATTTTAAAATTCAATTTTGTGCACCTCTTTATTATTGTTATAGTGAACTGAAAAATATCTTCTTACCCGCTATTATTCAGTACCTAGTTCTAACATTAATTTATGCATTAACTGTTTTTCATCTCAACTCGTTAATTCTTTAATTCCAGCTTCGCTTTGTTTAATTTGTTTAGTGAACATCTTTAAATTAGTTTCTGGATGTTATGACACCTGGTATAATTTTATTAGTGTAACTACTAGCGTCGGTGACTTCAATGCATGTGAAGACTAGCAACACTTTTGTTTCATATTGAATGTTTATATTTGGGTACATAAACAAATATAATCTCCGATTGTGTGCATAAGCGATATAACAGTGTTAATTTTAAATTGCCATGTCCCGAGGAGTGATATGAAACTGTCAGAAGGAGTAAGTTGGTAGAGAAATATAAAGTTACGGAACTTCGCTGTAAGTTTTCGAATAAGTAAGACAACATGTTTCTTGCATTAATAGTTACATCTCTTAGAAGTAGAGCATTTCTCACCTTGTCAGCCAGATCTTCTTTATCTCTGAATGCAATAGAGAACATTTGGGTTTTTAGAGCTAGATAAGTATGACAATTTGCTGTTACAAATCGTAGAAGAGAGAATGAAAGTGACATTTAATTTGTTTTACTAAGATAATCTGATGAGACACGCACGAGATCACGGTTAAGACGTAACGCTGCGACCTGGTTCGATTCCCGATGGGGTCATTGATTTTCTCCTTTAATCTAATAATTCCGGTCGCACTGAGATGATGGTAAACGTATAATTTTTTAAAGAATAGTAAGATACAAGTCACTAACCTTGTGCGCTAAAGTATACTTTATTGGAGTGTCTGATTGTAGTTCTAAACGTCTGAGAAATGCTGGGGATACATTTTGTAATCCTTTACAGTTTATGTAAAATATAATTACTGATAGTTGTTGTTTAGTCAACTGTCTGAAGATGGGTTGGAACATTATAAGCGAGACTAACAAGGCATATCTCATGAGGCAACTAAGTCAGGAGGTAATGTGTTAGAGTGGTCAGTTTCTTTCTTCGTATTGATGGTTACGGCGTCAGTGACATGAGAAATACGTAACATTTACATGAAAAATTTCGAAGTATAGACTACAGTACTCTACATATTTAAATTAACAAAATTATGTAAATCAATGCAAATACAATTGACGGTAAAAAATTTACGTCGTTAATTCCGGAGTTCCTCAAGGATCAAATCTTGGCCGACAGTTATTGTTGATTTGTATTTACGACTTGCTTAAAATAATTAAATATACAAAGTGTTCACTTTATACTGATGGTCTAAATAGGTTTAACTATAGTCTAGTGGCTAGAGAGCTAGACATATAATCCTGTGGACCCGGGTTCGATCCTGGCATATCCCCGTTTTATAACTTGTGTTGAGTGAGCCCATTGCCCAGGTAAAACAGGGATTTTCTCTCTCTCTCTCTCTGGGGCATTCCAACAAATCTCCATCATCATCCCATCGAAATAAATAAATAAATAAATAAATAAGTAAATAAATAAATAAATAAATAAATAAATAAATAAATAAATAAATAAATAAATAAATAAATAAATAAATAAGTGACTAAGTAAATAAATAACTGACTAAGTAAATAAATGAATAAGTAAATAAATAAATAAATAAATAAATAAATAAATAAGTAAATAAATAAATAACTAATAAATAAACGAATACGTGACTAAGTGAATAAATAAATAAATAAATAAATAAATAAATAAATAAATAAGTGACTTGGTGAACAAATAAATACGTGACTAAGTAAATAAATAAATAAATACGTGTGAATGTAAATAAATACGTAACTAAATACGTGAATAAATACGTAACTAAGTAGATACGTGAATAAAATAAATAAATACGTGAGTAGGAAAATAAATAAATGCGTGACTAGGGAAATAAGTAAGTATGCGACTAAGAAAATCAATAAATACGTGACTAAGTAAATATATAAATACCTGACTAAGGAAATAAATACGTGACTAAATAAATATGTGATTAATTAACTAAACAGATACGCGAATGAATAAATACGTAACTAAGTAAATAAGTAAATAAATACGTGACTAAGTAATAAGTAAAGAAATAAGTGAATAAGTAAATAAATAAATACGTGACTAAGTAAATATATAAATACGTGACTAAGTAAATAAATAAAATCATGAATAAATTAATATATAAATGAGACTTAGTATATAAATAAATATGTGACTTAATACATAAATACGTGACTAAATAAATAATAAGTGAATAAGTACATACCTGAAAAATTGGATGCATGAATGAATAAATGAATCAAAATGAAAGAATTCATAAATGAGTATGTAAATATATAAATTCATTTTAAGTCGTATTTGTCCCAGACCTCTTCATACTTCAAACGTCCTGGTTTTCATGTGTATTTTCCGTCTGTTACTTGGATTTCAAACAAGATATGAACAGAATAATAACTGCTTCTAATGTTTTCATAACCATACTGTTTCTAATCATAAAAAAAGATGTTATTTTGTAGTTGCAGATCCTTACGTTATCTTTAAAAAGAATGCTAAATTAAGAATTGCAATTACAATATTCTCGGCATCTCTGAACACCCGCTATAAACACAAAGTAACGTGTAATGCGGTAATTGCTACGCTCAAATGTGGTTGCAGTGCGCACCGCCCGGTGTTCTGTTTCGAGTGGCTTGTTGGAGTGAAATCTGCTCCGGCTTGACGTGTAATTGCTGGTTTGTGATAGCTCTAATTGAGGGAGTGGTCGTTAAAAGTTAATTACTAAATATCGGCATAAACGAACCCCCGGCCGGGGTGAGTTCAACAACCCTGCAGACAATTATATTGTAATAAGAGTATTACATTGGAGGGCGTTTACTGCCGGTCTAGGATGTCGAATTATTGACATGGGAACAGTGGAACGCAATTATCCCTGAAAGGACGCTATTGTGTGTTTCATATCCGTTACCCGCCTTCAATTTTTATGTAAGCAATATGCATTTTGTTTGTTGTTATATTCACTGATAGAACAGTAGCATTATGGAGATGAAATCCAGAATTTTCGGGTTCGATACATGTGTGAGAAGTGCATATTATACTTCCTGTAACAAATACTGCATTATTACCTATGTGGAATTCTGCACAGTAAAATTTCGCTATGCGTGTATTAGTAAATTTATCTTTGATGTGTTAGGTGACGGGTGATGTGTTAATGTTTCTTGTTTCACATTTTAAACACGATTAAATAATAAATTAACTCGTTAAACGAGTATATTTGTGAATGAATGAATACCTATTAACTACTGTAGAAATAGGTTTTTACCCGAAGGTACTTTAAAAAAATAATAACTTAATATAAACAAAAATATGAATTTTCGAAAAGAAAATATAAAATGTACTATTACAATGTAATTGTGGAAACATTTCTTATAGATACAAATTTCTTATTAAGTTGCAGAGACATGAATTTCTAAAATAAAATCTAAAATTTATTCTGAAAACGTAATTACGCAAATATTTCTTAAATATGGAAATATCCTATTAAGTTAACGTGAAATTTTAAAAAGGAAATATAAAATTTATGCTTATAATGTAAGAATTACGGAAAAATTAATATATTCTTGTATGCAGAAATTCCCTATAAAGCAAATCTAAAATGTCTGCCTAAAATGTAATTACGAAAGCGTTTCTTGTAATTATAAATTTCCAATTAATTTAAAGAATGATGAATTTTTATGAAGCAAATCTAAAATTTAACATTGTTACAATGTAATTGCGAAGACATTTCTTATAGTTATAAATTTCCAATTAATTTAAAGAATGATGAATTTTTATGAAGCAAATCTAAAATTTAACATTGTTACAACGTAATTGCGAAGACATTTCTTATAGTTATAAATTTCCAATTAATTTAAAGAATGATGAATTTTTATGAAGCAAATCTAAAATTTAACATTGTTACAATGTAATTGCGAAGACATTTCTTATAGTTATAAATTTCCAATTAATTTAAAGAATGATGAATTTTTATGAAGCAAATCTAAAATTTAACATTGTTACAATGTCATTGGGAAGACATTTCTTATAGTTATAAATTTCCAATTAATTTAAAGAATGATGAATTTTTATCAAACAAATCTAAAATTTAACATTGTTACAATGTAATTGCGAAGACATTTCTTATAGTTATAAATTACCAATTACCAATTACCAATTAATTTAAAGAATGATGAATTTTTATGAAGCAAATCTAAAATTTAACATTGTTACAATGTAATTGCGAAGACATTTCTTACAATTATAAATTTCCAATTAATTTAAAGAAACATGAATTTTATGAAGCAAATCTAAAATTTAGTATTGTTACAATATAATTGCGAAAACGTTTCGTATACATATACATTTCAAATTAATTTAAAGAAACATGAATTTTTGTAAAGAAAATAAAAAATTATTGTTTCAATATAATTGCGAAAATATTTCTTGTAATTTATAAATTTCCAATTGATTTGAAGAAACATGAATTTTTATAAAGAAAATCTAAAATTTATTGTTTCAGTGTTATTGCGAAAATATTTTTCATCATTAGAAATTTCATAGCAAGAGAAATGTTCAGTTAATTTAAAGAGACATTAATTTTTAAAGAGCAAATCTAAAATTAGTTACAATATTAATTATTAGTTTTATAATTTTGAAAGTAGATATTAAAATTCTGTCACATGGTGTGAATGTAGAAAGATTCAGAATCTATGTTTAAAACTAGCTTATATAAGCGTACATCTGTTTAAATGTGTTGTTTTATTTAGATTTTATTTCTGAAGATATCGACGCACACATTTTTGTCTTCGTTATTGAAACTGTTTTAATATTTATACAAAAAAGAACAAATTGTTACACCCAGTCGGAAACTATTAAAAATTTGACTATTTTCTACTCTGAAGGATTTCAGGTATTAGAAGTGAACTTCTATTGAACGAAAAGTTAAATTTATCAACTGTCGAAATTTATTTCTTGTGTAGGGGCACTGAAAAAACGGACACCGACTATTCAAATATCATTTGAAGTATCGGTTTTCTCTTTCGGCATGGTTAACACACAAGCACAATAAAATTTCGCCTGAAAACAAGAGATCAAGTAATACTAGCAAGTGTGTGTTTTTAGTTTTTTGAACCAAGCATATCTATTTTGTTAAGCTGTAATTGTCTACTCCTGGCGGCAGTATTTCGAACCTACAATTTCCTCAAACAGCTGAAGTGCGCTCCACTTGATGTTGCTACAGCCCTGTGGCACTGGTTGCCTGCTTCTAGGAACGGCAATGATCAAAACATTTCAAACGCTCTAATTAAAAAGCAAGCCGATCATTGGAAGCGTTTGTGTGGTAATTGCCTTCCACCTCTTCTCCTGCGTTTGTACCTCCGTTGAATGCTGCCACCGTTCAGACATTTCCTCAAAGTTCACCTTTCATTTCCACCGTGCATACAATTACAATAGCTTTCTGTCAGTGTGAAATACTCTCGACTGATATGACCTTGCTTTGACGAGCCACACCCTGTTACAAGATACGGTACAGCGATGGGTTCTGTTTTGTTTTGCACAAGCGTACATTCAGAGGTATTCATCGCTTCTCAAATAGAGAACATAGATAAATATATAATAGGATGCGAAACTGCGGTCAGCACCATCTGGCGGCGGGGGGCTGAAATAAGGTGATCAGCGCCCAATGTCGTAGGTGGTGAACATTAGAACTACGTGTTGGGTACATTACCCAGAGTTCTCTATTTATCCATTCGAAATATTGTTCGAGGACGCAAGATGGCAGGCAGAAACTTGTTAATAAGTGAACATAAAGTGATACTACGTGTGTGTATAAACAGTGATGTTTATGGACGTTGTAAAAATAGTGTTGTTGAATGTAACTTATTGTAAAGTAATAGTAATATAATAAATTGAACTATCTAAGTAGTTCTTGCAGACTTTTCCATTGCGCTGTACAATAAATACCCAAAGAATACAATCCCAATTATCTAATCTTTTGCTTTATTTTTTTGTCTCTGTCTGGTTATATTTTAATTGGGTAGTGTAAAATAGATCGTCTCTTTTATCTTCCTGTTGGCTCCGGTAAGAATTTTCAGTAGAAGATGCTGTGAGGAATAAACATGTAAATGTTTTATTTTAAATTGGGTTAGTTTTGAATATCGATGAGGGTGGGAGGGAATACTTTCTGCACAGTGTAACATTTTCGTCACCAGGTGCGCTGCTAAATGCATGGAGTAATTAGTTTTCTCTTTTAGCTACTTGGTGCGCTGCTAGATATAATAACGCCCCTCCTCCCAACAGGTGGCAGCAAGATCAATTTCTACAACAGCGCCTCTAGTATGCGTTACGGGAAACTCAGTGAGTTTCGCATCCTATTATATATTCATCCATGTAGACAACCTCCACATTCAGAAAGCCATAAGTTTGCCACAACGCGCTTCCTATTAGTGAAAGGACAATAAAAAATTACATAGCCCATAAATGTGCAAGTATAGGTCGTTGTCATTGTTCTTAGCTAAATTCATGATTGGCCGCGTAAATGACAAGTAGTTTACGTGGCGTAGAAAAACTAATACAGGGTGGGCCAAAGAAACGGGGACACTTCAATTTGTGTACAGTAGTGTCAAAAAAACCGGACCGACCCTTGCAGCTGATTTCAGAGCCTTGTTCACTCCAGAGCACGATAGACTGGTAACTAAGACTTTCGTGGTTCGAATCCTGCCTGGGTAGGAAACTTTTTTTCCTTCCTTATTCAAATTTATTCCCAATACTTTTCGATTGCTGGTAAAATTCACGTTCTGGGGATAATAAGTTAATTAAGTAGTAAAATATCGCTGCAATCGAAAAGTATTGGGAATAAATTTGAATAAGGAACAAAAAACAGTTTCCTTCGTAGGCAGGATTCGAACCACGAAAGTCTTAGTTACCAGTCTATCGTGCTCTGGAGTGAACAAGGCTCTGAAATCAGCTATAAGGGTTGGTCCGGTTTTTTTTGCCATTACTGTACATTTCTTAATAAAAAAATGTTACTAAAATAGGCCTGTTATGGTTTGAGCCGCTTCATTGATCGGGTGTGCTTGCTTCCATGTGACATGTGGCTGAAAACAATTGAGAACTGGCGCAAACAGTTGAAAATGAGTGTTTAAAATTCATTTCAGACGCTACCGTATTATATTCAATTTTAACACGCTTGCTTAACATTAAAATATCCTCTTTCAGAAATTGCTGTCTAAAAAAAAAAAAAGATTGTCATTTAGAGTAAACCCCAGTTAAAATTTTTTGATCCAAAAGATAATCGAGTTATTTTATTTAGTGTTTACTAAATGGGCTAAAGATCATCCTTGTTTTAAAAGAAACTTAAATCTGTTTTTATTCGGTATTAATTAGTTTTGTTTTCGTCTATGAAATATGATCATCAATTGTATTTCGTTGGAAATGTGCGTTGCGCCACTGATGTAACTGCAAATATATGACCGTGATATAACTGGTTTTGTTAAAAAAAATAAGGTAGGTTAAGTTCTTTGCTTATAATTCTAACGACATACTGTTTTTGGGGCTAAGAGGGATGAAGTTACAGGAGAATGGAGTAAGTTACACAACACAGAACTGCATGCATTGTATTCTTCACCTCACATAATTAGGAACATTAAATCCAGACGTTTGAGGTGGACAGGGCGTATAACACGCATGGGCGAGTCCAAAAATGCATGTAGAGTGTTAGTTGGGAGGCCGGAGGGAAAAGGACCTTTGGGGAGTCCGAGACGTAGATGGGAGGATAATATTAAAATTTATTTGAGGGAGGTGGGATATGATGATAGAGAGAGGATTAATCTTGCTCCGGATAGGAACCGATGGGGGGCTTATGTGAGGGCGGCAATGAACCTCCGGGTTCTCTAAAAGTCGTAAGGAAGAGAATTGAATTTCGCGGTCTACAAGATCGATACATCGTTTACGGGCTGAGGTCGGAAGTAACTGGTAACATGCAACGCTTTTCATTTCACAAGAATTTCTAATAAGAATAAGACATTTAGTGGAAGCAATGGGTATAGACAGTAACTTTAATCTGTTTGAAACAATTGGAACAGGGTGGTATACGAAACAGTTTACTCGTAATTTGTGTAACAGTTTCAAAGTAGCAGTTTCAGCTCTGTTCGGAGCATCAATTCGTTTGGATTTTCGAACATAGAGCAAAAACGGCACAAAAATAATTTTAACTACAGACGTGGACAAATTATTAACAACATTTACGATTTTTATGATAATTGTGTTTTCAAAATTTGACTTTTCAATTTAGACTACAGTTGATAATTTTGCATATTTCTATCATTACAGTAGATAGAAATAGGCCTATGCAAAAAATGTCAACTATATTTTAAATTGAAGAGTCAAATTTTGAAAAAAAAAATATATATGAAAATCTTCAATGTTGCTAATAACTTGTAAATGTGTAAAAATATCAACTGCAGTTTAAATTGAAGAGTCAAATTTTGTAAAAAAATATATAACAAAAATCTTCAATTTTGCCAGTAACTTGTAAATATGCAAAAATGTCAGTGCAGTGTAAATTGAAGAGTCAAATTTAGTAAAAATATATTATAAAAATCTTCAGTTTCGCTAATAATTTGGAAATATCGGAAATATCAACTGTAGTCCAAATTGAAGAGTCAAATTTTGAAAATATACAATACAAATCTTCATTTTTTTAATGTGTAAATACGCAAAAATGTCAACTGTATTCTGAATTGAAGAATCATATTTTGTAAAAAATATATAATAAAAATCTTCAATTTTGCTAATAATTTGTCCACGTCTGTACATACCGTATAGCGTCAAAAATTTAAAAAACTCTACATACTATACTAGAAAGAACACTGGAGAGCAAATCTAGCTATCCGGTGTAGCTCCCTGTGAAGCAGATCCGTGTAATTCCAAGGAAAAAATTGTTCAACATTAGACAGATTTAGAAAAAGTATTTGATCTTTTCTTTTTTAATTTTTAATGATCTTCACTTCTTTGCAGCCAAGACTCTAACTTATCGCAGACATACAAGCTGTGTTACCGTACACTCGGGCATTTTATCCAACCAATCTAGAGCAGAATTTCGTCATCGTTCAAAATTTGCTAGCCGCTCATTTTGGTCGAGATTCAACCATTCGTTAGCCTCCGCGATCTCCAGATTTCAATCCGGCCGACTTTTGGTTGTGGGGTTACCTTAAAGAAGAATTTTCCTAGCACATCCAACAACCCTACTGCAACTGAAAGATTCCATCTCGCAAGAAATTGCCAATATTCCAAGACATTATCTGCAAAATGCCGTGCATGGTGTCGCAGACAGAATGCTGTACGTTGAACAAGAGAACGGCGGACATCTTCCCAATGTTTTGTAAACCCCGTTGTTTGTCCGACACTGTGATGTTTTTGTTTTTTCACTATCTCAAATATTATAATATTTATAGCAGTTTAATGTTTGAACTGACTTTTGAAATATCCTATATATCAAACTAACAATCTTCTCTTTAAGTTTAAATACAGCCTATGTATTTCTTCTCATAGCGAGCCGCTAAATGGCATTGGCGACGCCATCGCTAACCACATGCGTATTATTAATCATTACTTTCCACTACTATAGCAGTAGTAAGCTATTTTATCAAAGGTACCGAAACGAAGTGTCCATTCTTGTAATTACCTATACGCTGCCTATACCTTAACGATGAAATGGAACTAAGAAATACTACATTCAAGAAAATATCACGTATAAATCAACCAACAAAAATATATAAATGTAACCATATGTAAAGATAATATAATAGTAATATACGTTACAAGAGCGGTATGTTGACGTTTTCATGTTCGAGGAAAAGATTGAAAAAGCGAAACGTAGTTGAGCTTTTTTAATTTCCGAGAACATGAAAACAAACATACCGCTCGTGTATCGTACATTATTTTGTGCGAAGATCGTTTATTACATACCTGAAAGACGAATTTCTAATTAGTTGCAATGAAATTTCCATGTTGGTTTCTGTTTAATGACGCCAACTTCGGAACACCAAAATATCTTTCTTCAACATTGTTGCTGTAAAATGTTTTCTGTGTTTACTATACTCCAGTAGGCCGTGATATACGTCTGTATTTTTTTTCCCCCAGTCTATAAATGCGAACTTAAAACAAACGGTAAGGTTATGTAATGATTTATTTTTCATTTTAATATTTTAACAATATTATTTATATAACATATTGCAGTAATAACATCGGCATCTGGAATCTTGTTGTTTTTTTCACGGCTTCCTTAATGTTACTTGTATCAGAAATGCAATAAGTTTCGTGGAGTAGTAGAGTTTACTTAATTTTTGCAAATATTTAAAAACAATAATTAACATTGCAATTTAGGTGAAATTGCAGTGGTAAGTTTCCAATTTATAATTATTACTATGTTAAACGTCTGTAAAAATAATATGTTAAAAGCCTAAAGCAGTAAAATGAATGTCGCGCTTAAGCGGTAAGAAGAGGGAAATTGTTATGTGTGTTACGTTGGGAATAATGAATGTGGTATTTCACACTTACCGCGTATTGCTTCTGTGCGGAAAACAAGCAAATACGCACGATCTCGCACAAAATATATAACATGGGCCCGGACCGTAAAGGAAACAGATCTTAGAACCATTTGGATTAACGTCAGTTAATCTTCTTGTACAAGACTCATGCGTGGTGTAAAGAGAATCTGACAGACATGGTAAAAGTAGTTCTCCTGCATATGAAAGACAAAATAAATATTTCACAAACAAGGATAGTTTCACACATGCGCGTAGTAGAAAGAGAAATCGGACAGCGATAGGACGTGTGAGATTCTTCTGAACATGTGAACTGGGCCCTGTCTGAGTGACGTTGCTACGGAGCGTGAAAATTCCAGCATCTTGCTACAAAGCGCGACTTGCAAATGTAATTTAGGAGCCCATTAATAAGACGATGTGAAAGTTGCGAATTTATTGGAAGACTCGCGTCGTCACAGCAACGCTCAGAGCGTAACTTCGTAATTATATGGAAGAAAAGATCCGACGAGCAATAACAATGTTAATTTTTTATTGAACGTTCAGGTTGTACTACAGAGCGTACTTGGAGGCGTTGATTGTAATTGTAATTCTTTATTTAAAGTTCCTTTTAAACTACAGAGGCTATTCATAGACGATGAGATGATGATTGTAATTGTAATTCTTTATTTAACGTTCCTTTTAAACTACAGAGGCTATTCATAGACGATGAGATGATGATTGTAATTGTAATTCTTTATTTAACGTTCCTTTTAAACTACAGAGGCTATTCATAGACGATGATTGTAATTGTAATTCTTTATTTAACGTTCTTTTTAAACTACAGAGGCTATTCATAGACGATGAGATGATGATTGTAATTGTAATTATTTATTTAACGTTCTTTTTAAACTACAGAGGCTATTCATAGACGATGAGATGATGATTGTAATTGTAATTCTTTATTTAACTTTCTTTTTAAACTACAGAGGCTATTCATAGACGATGAGATGATGATTGTAATTGTAATTCTTTATTTAACGTTGATATAAAGTGGTGTCGACTATGAATACCAGCCTTAGTGTTTCAACCCACATTATAAAAATCGCAAGGATTACAAGATGCGTTGAAAGTATTTGGAAAGTAAAATGCCAAGAATCATAGTAGAGAAATAAGAAGACTTAAATTAAGGCCATAAAGAACGTAGAAGAAGATGCAGATAAGAATTGTGGGATAAATTGCAATAAAATTACTATTTAATTAGATCACTCAAGTTAAATTGGATTTATGCAGGGAATTGGAAATCATAAGACGTTTTCTTCTTTACCAAACGGGGCGGAGTGCCTCTTTCATTGGACATTTGAGTTCTGAGAGACTGAAAGGGAGTTGATATCCTTCCGCAGACCCTTTTGAATAGAAATAGATCAAAAGGATGTAGACAGTCATTTGAAAACTGTATAGGGTCGGAGCAAGTTGCTGTGACGATACAACTTGGCGAACATTATCCCTGGGCCTCATAACTCGACAATCCCGAGAGAAAGTGTGCGAAGTCGATGCACGTAGTGTCCCTGTGGAAAGGTAACACGACTTCCAGGGCACGCCTGTCCCTCGTTCCCATAGCAATCATGTCCTGTCTATTGTTCCACCCCGGGCCTTGGTCAACAGGGCGGGCTCAGCCTTCGAACCCAATTGACGCCCCTATTTATTATATCTTGTACGACTTTTCTCATTAAATCTGAATAGAAATAGAAAATCACAAAGTATAAGGCAGGCTGAAATTGTAGCGTCACATTTACATTAAAAACAGAATATTTTTGTTTCTCTTAACTTCCACACGTTTCTTGTGAGTCTCATCTGTTTTACTCCCCCCCCCCAATATCTTTCTTGGCACCTGCCAAATCTCATTTGTCTTCTCTTTTCTCTTTTGTATATCTCTGATTTCTTTTTTACCTTCCTGATTTCTATCTTGACTCTTCAATCTATTTTGTACATCCCTAATCTCATTTTTACTTCCCTGATCTCATTTTACATCCCTGATCTCATTTGCACATCCCTCATCTCTTTTGTACTTCCCTGATCTCATTTTACATCCCTCATCTAATTTGTACATCCCTCATATCCTTTGTACTTCCTTATCTCATTTGTACTCTGATGATCTCATTTTACATCCCTGATTACATTTGTACACCCCTTATCTCTTTTGTACTTCCCTGATTACTTTTGTACTTCCCTAACAGCATTTGTACTTCCCTAATCGCATTTGTACTTCCCTGATCTCATTTTACATTCCTGATCTCATTTGTACATCCTTCATCTCTATTGTATTTCCCTGTTCTCATTTGTACTACCCTGATCTCATTTGTACCCCGCTGATCTCATTTGATATCCCTGATCTCATTTGTACATCCCTCATCTCTTTTGTACATCCCTCATCTCTTTTGTACTTCCCTTATCGCATTTGTGCGTCCCTGATTTCATTTGATATCCCTGATCTCATTTGATATCCCTGATCTCATTTGATATCCCTGATCTCATTTGATATCCCTGATCTCATTTGATATCCCTGATCTCATTTGATATCCCTGATCTCATTTGTACAGCCCTCATCTCTTTTGTACAGCCCTCATCTCTTTTGTACTTCCCTTATCGCATTTGTACGTCCCTGATCTCATTTGACATCCCTGATCTCATTTTACATCCCTGATTTCATTTGTACATCCCTGATCTCCATTGTACTTCCGTTATCTAATTTGTACATCCTTGATCTCATTTGTACTCCTCTGATCTCATTTTACATCCCTGATCACATTTGTACATCCCTAATCTCTTTTGTACTTCCCGGATCTCATTTGTACTTCCCTGATCTCATTTTACTTCCCTGATATTATTTGTACATCCCTCATCTCTTTTGTACTTCCCTGATCTAATTTGTACGTCTCTGATCTCATTTGTACTTCCCTAATCTCAATTGTACCACGCTGATCTAATTTTACATCCTTGATCTCATTTGTACATCCCTCATCTCTTTTGTAGTTCCCTTCTCTCATTTGTACTTTCCTGATCTTATTAGTACCCCACTGATCTCATTTTACATTCCTAATCTCATTTGTACTTCCCTGATCTTATTTGTATCCCGCTGATCTAATTTTACATCTCTGTTCTCATTTTTACTCCCTGAAACTATGCGTACATCGTTGCCAGATGTCATACGCATGTAATGCTGAACGATCAGATATATCTCGAAAACTGCCGGATATATTTAATTTAACTTTGGACTTTCATTAAGGGATTTGCATTTTCCATGTATAAAATTAAGTTTTTAACACATTTCGTGTACATTAATACCAAAAAAATCACACTCTAGTCATTAGAAATGTTACAAAATACCAGGAGGGAAATAGAGTATTGCTTAGACATTTGTCATGTCACTAATTGGACACGGATAGTGTACTAAAATTTGGAACATCTACGTATCTCCGGTAAATAAATCTTCATTCTATCATGAATTAATTATGTAGTATTATGTGATTTTTGTTGGTAATACTTCTAGACATCCTGTATAGTGCATTCTCTTTACATACACATGGTATTGCTCAAAGGAACACTTTGCTCTGTTACGTCACATGCGATTACAACGGAACTGAGTTTCGTAACAGGCGGTAGGAAGGGATCCGGACGGTTGGCTCTCGCTGTGATTTCCCCAGCGCCCTCAGAAGACTCTAGTTCGCGACTTGGGGGCAGGTAGCGATTTGCGCCCGTTCTTTACCCATAAATACTTCAGAAGGAACTGCGTGCCTTCTATCCACTGATGCGACCAACTACGATGTGTTTCTTTTGTTGTGTAGCGTCCTGAACTTTCTTACTGAACACCACGATACTGAAATTAGTTCTTTTAACGCGGTTTAAGTAGGGTATAAATTGTAACTGAAATACTGGACGTTAAGTCCTGGGTTTGATCTCCTTTTAGGGCATTTATTTTGGTGAAGTTACGTTCGTCAGGCTGAATTGCACACCGCCAGAAATACAAATACAATAAACAGAAAAAGTCGAACTATAAACGTAAAGTAAAACCACAGGAAAATATATACAGGCTACAGGCTACAGTTATACAAGCTTTAAATATTTACGATCCTACTAATAAAACTTCTTATACAGATGTTTAACTGTCTTATACAGGGACATCACTTTATTTTTACCAACATTTTTAACATTAACCTGGCTATACTCGGAAACACTGTTGCCCCCTTCCATTACAGGAGTTTGATGTTACTAGTGCAATATGTAAACAAATCATTTTACTGGGTATAGGAGGAGAGAAAAGTAGTGTATCCATTTATGTTGTAGTGAAATACGATATTACGATTTTCAGTTTGATCATCACTTTTACGGAATTTATCAAAATACAGTAGAGTAGTAACATTTTTTTTTCAAAAACTCAACTTTTCAGGCGGCTATGTTCGTTATGTAATGTCTACTTTATTTAGCATATTAATTATTGGTGTTAACATACAATATAGAGAGTGCATTTAAGTTGAGGGGGTCATAAGTAAAGGTCTGTAAGTGCACTTAAGTTACTTTTGAGAAAATGGGGTTTAAATATTTAAGCTTTCGTAAAATCGGTGAAATTTTTATTTAAATTTTAAAGTGTGATGCGATTAAAATATCCCTTTGCCACTAAAATTTTAGATACTTTAGCTTACACTGGATGCACTTAACTCATGTTATTACAAATGTCACTAGCCACTTCAATTCAAAAAAAGCTAATCTGAATTATTAAACAAGTTGCTGAAAATGGTTGCCGTTCATTACAATGCAGGCTTCAATTCAATACGCATATTATTAAAAGCATTTTGAAGCATATTCTATGAAATTGAATTTATCGTTTCTTCAATATAATTTTAGTACGATATTGTTAATATAGGTTCTTTCTTCTATAGAAAACGCAATCATATTTATGAAACACACTATACACTGCAGTGTTTACTTCACTGCTTGAAGACTTCGAATGCAACAGCGGCCGTAAGTTTGTGTGTCTGACAGGAGCAAGGACATTAGTGAAGGGGTGAGAGTGAAGTACATTCAGAAATGCAGGTGCAATAAAAATGCAAGTAAAAATAAAATGATGTCCCTGTATTTACACAGCCAATAACTCGTTTGTAAGTCGTGTGTAAATTCCTCCAATCTTTCCTATTTTCTGCTTTCCTCTTAGTCTCCACATATGATCCATATATCTTAATGTCGTCTATCATCTGATATCCTCTTCTACCCCGAACTCTTCTCCCGTTCACCATTCCTTCCAGTGCATCTTACAGTAGCCAGTGACCCAATCAATATTCCTTTTCCTCTTCCTGGTCAGTTTCAGCATTATTCTTTCTTCACCCACTCTTTCCAACACAGCTTCATTTCTTATTCTGTCTGTCCACTTCACACGCTCCATTCTTCTCCATATCCTAATTTCAAATGCTTCTATTCCCTTCTCTTCACTTCGTCGTGATGTCCATGTTTCTACCCCATACAATACCACACTCCATACAAAGCACTTCACTAGTCTCTTCCTCAGTTCTTTTTCCAGAGTTCCGCAGAAGATGCTCCTTTTTCTATTAAAAGCTCCCTTTGCCATTGCTATCCTTCTTTTGACTTCCTGGCAGCAGCTCATGTTACTGCTTATAGTACACCCCAAGTATTTGAAGCTGTCCACTTTACTGCATCATTTAGAATTCGCAAGTTTACCTTCTTTATTTTTTTTTCCGATAACCATGGTCTTCGTCTTGTTTGCATTTATCTTCATCCCAAACTGCTCACAGCTGTCATTTAGCTCCAGTAGCATATCCCTTAGTATCATTTCTTCTTCTGCTAACAACGCCATATCATCAGCAAATCTTATACACTTTATTCTTCTTCCTCCTACTATCACTCGTCCTATGTTCTGACGTATGTATGTAAATAATAATAATAATAATAATAATAATAATAATAATAATAATAATAATAATGGTATATTTTAACTGGCAGAGTTAAGGCCATTCGTCCTTCTCTTCCACTCAACCAGTATGATAGAAAATTACTACAATGCTATGAATATAACATAATTAATACAATACAATACAATACAATTCAAAGCAATACAATACTACAATACAAGACAATATAATACATAATTAATATAATACAATGACAATTCTTTTCATCTTCACAACACCAATAAAATAATTATGTAATAATAATAATAATAATAATAATAATAATAATAATAATAATAATAATAGTAATGATAGTCATACATAAATTAAATTAAATGATTAAACTCGATCACGATTATAACTTCAATTTGACTGCGCCCGTAAGAAATCGTTTAGCCTTTTCTTGAAAGTGGTTATTGTCTGGCAGCCCCTGATCTTCTGAGGTAGAGAATTCAATTCACGGGGGACTGAGACTGTAAAAGAGGATGAATAGTGGGATGTTCTATGGGCAGGAATTGCTAGGATTTGGCTCTCCTGTGATCTGGTGTTTAGATTGTGATTGGAGGATAGCCTAAGTAGTAAAACCGGGTCCGAGATAATTTTTTTTGGAGGAGAAGTGTGGAGAACTCGAAACAGAAAGGACAGCGAATGAAGTGATGGCATATAATTAGTTATCATTCATTTTACGTCATCTTAAAAATAATAATAATAATGTCATCATCATCATCATCGTCATCAGGTTTCTGTAAATTCTATTGTCACTTTTTTACTAAAATTATTATATTTCATGTAGTTACATTATTCACTAATAAACTGACTCGTTGATACTGAGTATGAACAAAGAGGTGTATAAAACCAGGAATAAACTTTTTTCGTACTCTCGTACTTTCTCGTTACAGTATCGTAGAGAAATTGTAAAAAAAAAAAGACTTGAATTGAATGCAGACTCTGTTGAAAATTGAGTGCTAGAACTGCCTCAATAGCCACAAGAAACCGCATTCGCAACATCGATTACGTTGTCATGGTTACAAGCCGGTGTGTTCAGGTGATCATCTTACCGCCTTGAGGCCAGCACCTCATTCTCTCCTTTTGATTTATATCGCCCTGTTCCAACATGTTGGCGTCATCCATCTTCAGTTGAAGTCAGGGCGATATTCCTATACCTCCTGTTATCTTGAGTATGTTCTCCTTTCTTTTTCCAATGTTTCAATTTCTCCATTTTTTGGGCGTCGTTTATCTTTATTTTTTCCTGTTGGCATGGTTATAACTAGAGCTGTGCAGACGGAGCACATGACAGACAGAATGGCATCATAGCAAGGGTTCCCGACGTTACTCGGCGTGTTCCCTGTGTACAAGCGACGGTCATGTACACGATGTGTTGACGTACAGACGACACAATAGAAATGACACAGTTCCCTAACGTTTCTGCAATTAATTTTCTACAGATACTTTAATAAGATATCAAAATTGCAAAACTAATTAACCATTTCATCCTAAACAAATAATATATACTTTACATGTATGATTTCATACAGAACGCAAACAAAATCACTGTTTATTTGTAACGGGTTCATGATATTATTTTCGCAAAAGAACTTGAACTATTGTTTTTTGTCATTTTCTTTTCCTTACAATGAGTGTGAGTTATTAATGCACATGTTATACGTTATCACTTTTCTTCCAAATATTGTTACAGTGCACAACAAATGACATTTGTAAGTTATTAACAGAACACGATTATCGTCTATCTGATAGCATGGCCTTATATGTGGAGAAGCTTCTTTCTACGAGTGTTGAAACAACTGGGGCATACGTAAAATCCTGTACAACATTTTTTTCAACTTCTGTTAGTTCTTCAAAGGAATCCTTATCTCCAGAAATACTGTCACTAATCTTGCAAAGTTTATAATATCCACCATTTATTTCAACATATTTGTTATTTTCGCAGATATTATTTTAGCAATTTTATCGTCTACTTGAGTCACTTTCTTCCAGATATTTCGCAATAGGAAAAACTGATCAACCAGTTTTGTACCAGACTTTTCTAAAGCTGTTATGCAATCACGAATAAACCCGTAATTCGAGTCATTGTATTCCAATTATTGTTTTATGCTTGAATCAACCAACAGACGTTGGGCTAGTGGTATTGCAAATGCATCTTTCACATCAAATGATTGAATAACATTCTGGACCTGGTCGAAATATTTACAGTAATAAATGCAGGCCTTCAATCAGGAACCCCATCGAGTAAGTATAGGAGAAGGAGGAAGAGATACACCAGGACATATCTTCTTGAATGCTTAACAAAACGCATCACACATTTCTTCATGCAACACGGATGAAGAACTATGACCCTGCTCACATTTTTCGCCTTTTTTTTTTTTCAACTTCATGAGGGCACGTTTGTGTACATCCCTATTTACGTGTCTTAGAATATTACATGCTCTATTTACTGAAACTGATATTTTACACAATTTGCAGAATAGTTTATCTTCGCTGCAACAAAAAAATATCACCATATTCGGAAATAAGTCTCTTAAAATTCGCCGAACGAATTTTCTCCCCCTTAGGCATCGTAACACTAGAACCGAACTGTTCTCATGTTCCTTCAATACTGACGTTTGCTTTACTAAGCTGTACCTACTGCTTGCAGTTATCCTGTGTACCGCAGAATCAGACCTCTGCGGGTACACAAGGAGAATTTACAACCCTTGCCCTGTTGCCGTTGTGTCGAAAAACTGCTCCCTTTGCACTGCTCTAGTTATAACCAGACATCGAGATTTTGGACCCGATAGAATAAGTTTACTACGTCCATACTATAGGCAGCTTTTTCATTGTGTTAGAGTCGGCAGAAGAAGAGACATGTGTACATGAAACCAAGTTCAGTCTAGTCTGCTGGTACTGTACAGTGACGTTCCAAAAAAAGGCAACTAATTTATCAAACATTAAAATAAAATGATTGTTAGAGGAGAAAAATTCTATAGGACCAAAAAATTAATCTTTACATAGATTAAAATAAAAAACCTTTCATGCGAAATTTTCAAAATTAATTAATATGCATTTCCTTTCGGCTTCTGTCATAAGCACAAGTGCAATACTTACTCAACATACATAATAATTCTGCACAGCATACACAACTTATGAAGTACAATACATGGTACTGTTACAATGTAACCTACTGCAACACACATTCTGAAGGTCTCAAAACTAAACTTTCTTCGGTAGTCGGCAAGACAAAGTTTATATTGGGAGAAGCTCCGCTCTACATCACAAGATGTAATGGATTTATTTTAGTAGGTTATTTTATGACGCTTTATCAACATCTTACGTGATTTAGCGTGTGAATGAGATGAAGATGATAATACCAGTGAAATGAGTCCGGGGTCCAGCACCGAAAGTTATCCAGCATTTGTTCATATTGGGTTGAGGGGGAAAAGCCCGGAAAAAAACCTCAACCAGGTAACTTGCCCCGACCGGGAATCGCACCCGGGCCATCTGGTTTCGCGGCCAGACGCGGTAACCGTTACTCCACAGGTGTGGATGATGTAATGAATGCAAAACGAAAAAACACTAAGTCATTGAAATCAATCTTCGCTACCCCAGCAGTGTCCGTAGACTTCTTCCCTGCTAGCATGTCTTTTATATCACAGAATATCCCATATATTCTTAGACATCACATATGTAGATAACCACATGTACAGATCAAAACTAGACTACTGGCTATCTCCTGTCCTCTCTTCTGATAAAGTGAACTAGGTGTACGGGACTGTTTTTATTGTCAGAACAGTACCTCCTCTCCCTGCCTTATGAGTATGACTGAGTAAATAAAGCACATGGGACGACAGGTAGGTCGCTACCATCACTGCCCCCACCCACTACAGTACAGCTATCCAACTTGAAATCGCACTGTTTTTATCTATCGGGTCTAAAGTCTCTAAGCCTGGTTATAATCAAAGCTCGGAACTTGGGGACTTGTGTCTTGGAACGTGGCTAAGCGACCGGACTTCAATGTCAACAAACTCCCGCTTCCAGCACAGAGGTACTGTCAGGTCTGCTATAAAGGTGGTTCCTGGCCGGAACAACATATTGATAATATTATGGTAGCTTGAAACACGTAATTTTAAAGACTATATATATAAACATGCAAAATATATCAAATTTACAGTTCTGCTCTGTACATTTTATTACAGTATATGACTACATGGATTCGAAGATTTTCGAACCCATAACTTCTTCGTCTGTTAGTTAAACATGATTTGAAACGAAAGAAACTTATTTCCACGTCACATGAAGTGACGGGAGCAAACTTAAAATACTGAATGTTTTCACTGTTACTGTTTCCTGTTCGATTTTCAGTAGTTGCTAGCTGATCTCGTATCTGAGAAAGATAAGTATTCTAAATTTTTCTCGAAAATAGTTTTCAATTTCTATGTCACTGCAATGTCTTTCAATTAATGCCCGCGTCCAGTCTCTAGTTTAAGTGTGGCACAACTTACAAAATATAAACTCTTCATTCGAAGAAAATAATGTATCTCCTCAGAATTCCTCCACGAAAAATCTGTACCTAAAATTTAAGAAATATATTTTCAAACTTCTATAATACCCATTCGAATACCACGTATTTTCTCATTCCTCTAACAGACCGTTTACCTGTAATTCTCTGAATGTAATTTGCTTCAACATGACACAGTTTCTTCGTCCGTCTTCCTGTCATTCGATGTGACCACTTTCTTAGTACACACGACTGTCCCTGAGCACTTGCAGGGTGAGCTTTGTATACGTTGTACCTGTAACCTTACTCATGCGCACGACACACAAGTCCCCAAGTTCCGAGCTCTGGTTATAACTTAAGATCTGAAGAAATTTAACCACTTCCCTGATTAACCCGAGTTAACTCGTTTGAGTCCCATTTTCGCTGCTAAGGATTATATATCCAATATATACGTTTCCATTCTTTCATTAACCTTTTCCTCACTAGATGGCTACAGAAGTTAGTGATATTGCTATATGTGGTGGTGTTTTTTGTACTTCTTTCTTGCGAGTGGAATTCTATGCCCATATAGCATTCAAACACAGTAGTGAGTATGTGCTGGTTAGTTTTGGCGGTTTCTGTTTGTATTTAGTGTTTTTTTGTGCTATTTTGTGTAAAGATGGATCAAGTTAGTGATTCAGAAATTTTTGATCAGGAATATATTCCTGTAAAAGATTAGGAAATGAAACATCGGTATCAGAAGACGAAGTTATAGACCAACAAACAAATTCAGATCAGTTGATGTCGCGTCTTTTCGACAGTGGTTTGAATAGAAGACATCTGGCACCATTTCTTCTGCACCTCCGAGGTCCACATTCCCTGAAATTTTAACATTGTTTCTGATAACGATAATTCTCAATTTTTAAAATTATTCTTTAGTAATGACCTCATCAACATTATATTCGAGGAGACGATTCTGCATGCTATAAGTGTTCACAGAATGCTGATAATAATTCGTGGCGGCCTACTACAGACTCTGAAATACGCGTCCTTTTAGGTATAGTGATACTGCAGAACATTATTCACAAACCTGAAGAACAGATGTACTGGTACAAATATTCAATGACTGCTACACCATTCTTCCCAAAACGCTCTCATATAGGAGAGCAGATACTACTGTCCGGAATGCAATGTGCCACTGTGCGTAATACTCTGCTTTCGAGTCTATCACACGACAAGCAACTTTTAACGCCTTGATAACAGCACTGGTATTGTACCTCATAAATTAATCCATAAAAAACATAAGTTGGTAGATAGTTCAGGAGAAATTCAATGTGGGACAACTACCAGAGCTGGAATCAAGGTGCACGAGATAACTCGGGATAATAATTCAGGTATGAATGTATGTCTATTTCATAGTGATTTTTTAGGTATGTAAGAAAATTAGTGATGCATAGTCATTCTGCAATATTATAAAAATTATGGTTTATTTAACGACGCTCGCAACTGCAGAGGTTATATCAGCGTCGCCGGATGTGCCGGAATTTTGTCACGCAGGAGTTCTTTTACATGCCAGTAAATCTACTGACATGAGCCTGTCGCATTTAAGCACACTTAAATGCCATCGACCTGGCCCGGGATCGAACCCGCAACCTTGGGCATAGAAGGCCATTCTGCAATATTAAATGACCTCTTTACGAAAATTAAAAAAAATATGACACTTTTTTCACAAAACCGGTAAAATATATAGTAAGGGAAGAGGTTAAAGTGGAGAAGATGGCGAAATTTGATTTTTTTTCCTAATTGACGCACAAATTTCATTTTTTTTGTATAAATGTCATTACCACAACTACTTAAATTTAAGATTAGATTTGAAGAAAAAAAAATCGAGATCCAAAATTTGAAATGCAAAATACTAGGATACAGTGATTCACTAAAATGGATATATCTTAGCCATTTTTGAAGATGAATTCAAAATTTCTATGACTTTTCACTTCAAAAACATGTTCTTTAAAATGTCTGATATTGGCTAACAAAATTTTAAGATAAACGATTATTAAATTTCGAAAAGAATTTTAATGGTACTTTTATAGAAATCTGGAAGCATATTTTTCAAATGAAACCCAAATAACCAATTTCAGTTCCATGTAAAATTTTCCTAATGGCCTATAGAATGTATGTACCAAATATCATGCATGTAGCATTAATAGTTCTGAAGATATACAGGCTTAGTTAAAATTCTCGCACCACCTAAATAACTCACGAAGCATGTGGTTCAGTGACATGAAACTTGGTGTATGTGGGGATAACCATATACTAAGAACACATTAATGGTATTACCGAGTTTTTTCTACTTCCGGTTTATATTATAACATAATTTTTTATAAAATAACTTAATTACTAAACACGTTATTATCAGTCTGAAATCAATAGACATTATTTAGTAGTTTCCCTTGTCTCCTGATAGACAGCTATTGAACTAACCCTTATATCCACATACCTCAAGTGGGTTAACAGAACGTCAGAGCCCAGCATTGAGTGCACATTTTGTCTACAGAATAATTGAGCCGGGATCTGGTAGAGTTCCTGGGTAGCTCAGTCTATAGAGCGTTGGTGCCCTAAGTCAAAAGTATCGGGTTCGATACCCGGCTCTGTAACAATTTTTTTAAAATTATTCAAGTCAGCTTTACAAGGATCTATACCTGAAAGGGAGATTTATATAACCCCTCTTTTGCTCTATTAAATTTGCAAAGTAATTTGTGTTAATATCTTGATGTTTTAATTTTTTCTGAAGAAATTTGCAAAAAAAAAAAAATGGAAGCACACTTGGTTACTAATAAATAATTCCAGATGCTGAAAGGCTTCTAGAGAGAATTTTCATCAGCGATACGATGCCAAGTAATCCCGAAACCTCAATACAAGTTGAAGAAGTAATGGAACTAATTCCCTTGACAACCAGCTTAGAATCTAACAACTTATTTATCAAAGCACACTCTCGTAACTAACAGCACTGGAAGAGGTTTCTAACACGAAATGGAAAGAAGGCACATCAGACTTTTTAGCACCACTCGGACCTACAAAATCATTTCCATGTACCAAGAGATACACTGAGAACACAAAAAAAGCTGAGGGGAATACGGACAGCAGCTTTCCTGATAATTTGAAATTCTGTTTGAACTTTCACCGAGGATTACCGCAGACTAGGGGCGAAATGCTTCAAGGAGTTGTAGCAAAACACTCCGCCAGAGTGTGTTGTCTCTACACCTTCAAGAAACACTCCGCATGTTCTTTTTTTTTTTTTTTTTTTTTTTTTTAGGAATTCAAAACAAACGACTGCTGCTAGCAGAAAAGATTATGGAGAAAAGCACGGAACAGTCTCATATCCTTTATCTTATCTTGATGCTCTGCTGTTTATCTTGGTTACATGCGGACCTCCTTGGAAACCGTAAACACAACATTTTCAGAAGTGCCTACTTTATCTTTATGCAAGTATTTCTGAAGCAGACATTGTCTGACGTTGTGATACGCCAGGCTATGTACTAGGAGGATAGGGGTTCGATTTATTACAAAGAAGTAAAACTTCATCTTCCTCTTAAGGGTATATGTACGTGAACGACCACAAATATTATCAGAAAATGCAGGCTCTAAATTTCTAAAATTTTATAAGAAAATTAACTCACAATTGGGTAAAATTTACAAGGTACCACAACAAGACTTATTAGAACTTAAATATCTGATAAAAGTATAAAAAAGTTACTAATAATATTTTTCAAACTAGTTTTATCAAAGTACGGAAAAAAACAACAATTCTGCAGTTACATCATTTAATAACCATAACATTGTTATGGCCTGACATTTTTCCTGAATGTAACCTGCATGTAATAGACACTTATTTCTGAACAGTAGACTACTCTCAGACATGTAGAGATGTTTATTTTAATACAATTAATTTTTTATTCGTCCTATGTAAAGTATATTAAAATTTACATAATGATTTTTTGACCTAATTTTTCTATTTGTAAAGAAATGGGCATTATTGTAGTCTACCTTTTACGTAAATGCATGTGTACAAAATCAGTGTACAAAATTTCAGAATCATATCTCTAATAGTTGTGGAGTTATGAAATAATACATGTGAAAGTTTTCAAATTTTGGAAAATTTAATTTAAAGTAAAAAGTGAATTCTAAAAAAAATATTATTAGTGACCTTTTTATACTTTTATCAGATATTGAAGTTCTAATAAGTCTTGTTGTGGTGCCTTGTAATTTTTGTCCAATTGTGAGTTCATTTCCTTATAAATTTTAGAAATTTAGAGCCCGCATTTTCTGATAATATTCGTGATCGTTCATGTACATATACCCTTAAAGAAGCGTAATTTTTCGTTTGTGCCATGTTGTGTTCTGACCTGTTTCCATGGCGACCACGCTATCAAAGATTTAAATTATTTCTAAATATCTGGAGCCCCTTTCACAATGTTAACAAATTAAAAATTAACTATTTACAAATAACGAGTAAACGTATAGAAACACTTGTAAACTGTGTTTCACAGTACAATCTTATTAATTTCCAAAGTTTAACGAACTTTACAAATTCAGCTAAAGAAATTTACAAATAAGCGTTGTTGGTTTAGCAATACCGCCAACGACGGTCTACAAAAATCGCTAAAGAGCATAGCTAAAATCATTGCATTTTATCGCTGTCGATAGACATATTTAAATTGTATCCTAAAATACAGAGCTACTAGCTTTGTGGCAGCGCTGTTTGTCTCCCTCCATACCCAGGCCCGGATTCGATTCCCGGCAGGGTAAAAAAAATTCAAGTAAAATTTCTAACTCGAGACTAGAAGAGACGGCGGTGCACAACTTCTAATCACTAGATTGTGCACCAATATGCCTGGGTTAAATCCAAAATCTCTCCGCAGTGCATATGAAGAGAAAGGATATGTCACTGTTGATAGTGATTCGTCCGTCGGATGGGGACGTTAAGCCTGGCGGCCCCCTTGGTGCTATTCGACAGGAGTAGGCGACGTGCCGGCACCGGATTTCCCCTTCTCCCTTCCCCACCTTCACCATCCTCGCCCATTCCCTACACTACACTTACACGAACACTTAACATACACTCATCCTAGTACACGACATAACTCTTCACAGATAGACAGATGCATAACGTGGCCCGCCGAAGTGGTGTGCAAATTGAAAATGGATCACAGTCCTTCCACCTATCCGCAGTATCCGTAACCCGAATCACGCAAGTGAAGTGGGTAGGCATTAGATACACACACATCTCTCCCTCAGGTCTTTCAACTAACACAACACACCCATTTCTGGATTCAGCCATACGTGCTACATGCCCTGCCCATCTCAAACGTCAGGATTTATTGTTCCTAATTATGTCAGGTGAAGAATACAATGCGTGCAATTCTGCGTTGTGTAACTTTCCCCATTCTCCTGTAACTTCATCTCTCTTAGCCCCAAATATTTTTCTAAGCACCTTATTTTCAAAGAACCTCAATCTCTGTTCTTCTCTCGAAGTGAGAGTCCAAGTTTCACAACCATACAGAACAACCGGTAATATAACTGTTGTATAAATTCTAACTTTCAATTTTTTGAGAGCAAACTGGTTGATAAAAGCTTCTCATCTCGCACTATTGCATAATAGTACATTATGCAACGAGCCTATAATGAAGGTAATTAAGAATCGAGTATGGATATTTATGAAACGAGCGCAAGCGAGTTTCATAATTTTCATACGAGCTTCTTAATTACCATTATAGGCGAGTTTCATACGACTTTTTATGCTCGACCATATTTCTAACTTGATATTATTAATTGTCTTTGTATCTGACCTTGGCCAATGTCCCGTATGTTGTGAGATGTGCGCAGACGCGAAAGTATTGATTTTTCCGAGGAACAGATGTTCACATTGACCTTGCTAGGCCATAAGAACCTACAGAGATAACATTAAAATTAAATTAGACATTGAAAAACGAGATGACAAATTGAATTTATTTGAATATTATTTACAATTAACGCTAATTATTATAGTAACAGAACATAACCTTCTGCGACAGTATTGGATTTCCAGCCTCCGTAACTTTTCGCTAATTCTCTTTCGATTGCATATCCGAGAATAATCGGTACTTGCGGTTTTATAACGGTAGAAAGCTGACCTGTCATTGGCTGAACAGTTGTAACCTGAGTCGTCATTGGCTGAAAGATCTGTACTTTAATGACATGCATTAAAGGTCTGCTACCAGGTGTATAATTACTACATTTCGGCATGGTCGAGCATAAAAATATAAATATTTCTAAAATAATTTGGAATAAAAGATAGCGGTGTGGGTCGTTTTGTAGCAAAACGTTTCATAAGTTGGCGACACTGTTTATGACTAATGAATAATATTTTGGATTAGGCCTACTTTTTGTCAGGACACAATGTTTATCTTAACAAAATGAATAAAATTTTAATTATTTTGTCAAATATTTAATTTTATATCGTCCATTATTAAAAAGTGGCTGTAGGTACTGAAACTTCAGACTAAGCACGTAGCCCTATTCCTTAATTTTGCAGGTGGTCCTCAACTTCTGGCAGGAACAATGACAACCGGTTACGAAGTTGCTTGCCCTTATGCAGAACTAATGTTGAAGCTTTAGTTATGATATTAAATCTATAGTTTAATTAAATGGATTGCAGTTTTGTAATAATTTATCACTTCTATTTTTGCATTAAATTATTTATTGTTTAAAATGAAACACACATTTATCATTCCTGTTATATCTATTTTCAGTGCCAGACATTAGTAATGAATCAATATGCATATTACGATATGACGAATGGCTGTAAACTACAGGTGTAATGCAAATAGTACTTACATCTAGTGCTCACTGTGATTGTAAAATGTAAATAATAATAATAATAATAATAATAATAATAATAATAATAATAATAATAATAATAATAATAATATAGTATTAACAATAACAATATCTTGTTTCATGACTCGGTTAAGAGAGATGTCTTATATGATATTCTTATTGAATTTGGTATTCCCAAAGAAACTTACTTACTTACTTACTTACTGATTTTTAAGGAACCCGTAGGTTCATTGCCGCCCTCACATAAGCCCGCCATCGGTCCCTATCCTGAGCAAGATTAATCCAGTCTCTACCATCATATGCTACCTCCCTCAAATCCATTTTAAATATTATCTTCCCATCTACGTCTCGGCCTCCCCAAAGGTCTTTTTCCCTCCGGCCTCCCAATTAACACTCTATATGCATTTCTGGATTCGCCCATACGTGCTACATGTCCTGCCCATCTCAAACGTCTGGATTTTATGTTCCTAATTATGTCAGGTGAAGTATACAATGCGTGCAGCTCTGCGTTGTGTAACTTTCTCCATTCTCCTGTAACTTCATCCCTCTTAGTCCCAAATATTTTCCTAAGAACCTTATTCTCAAACACCCTTAATCTCTGTTCCTCTCTCAAAGTGAGAGTCCAAGTTTCACAACCATACAGAACAACCGGTTGTATAACTGTTTTATAAATTCTAACTTTCAGACTTTTTGACAGAAGACTAGATGACAAAAGCTTCTCGACCGAATAATAACAGGCATTTCCCATATTTATTCTGCGTTTAATTTCCTCCCGAGTGTCATTTAGATTTGTTACTGTTACTGTTTAGATTTGTTTCCCAAAGAAACTAGTTCGATTAATTAAAATGTGTCTCAGTGAAACGTACAGCAGAGTCCGTATAGGCCAGTTTCTATCTGATGCTTTTCCAATTCATTACGGGCTAAAGCAAGGAGATGCACTATCACCTTTACTTTTTAAATTCGCTCTAGAGTATGCCATTAGGAAAGTCCAGGATAACAGAGAGGGTTTGGAATTGAATGGGTTACATCAGCTGCTTGTCTGTGCGTATGACGTAAATATATTAGGAGAAATTCCACAAACGATTAGGAAAAACACGGGAATTTTACTTGAAGTAAGTTAAGAGATAGGTTTGGAAGTAAATCCCGAAAAGACAAAGTATATGATTATGTCTCGTGACGAGAATATTGTACGAAATGGATATATAAAAATTGGAAATTTACAGTATCTTTTGAAGAGGTGGAAAAATTCAAATATCTTGGAGCAATAGTAACAAATATAAATGATACTTGGGAGGAAATTAAACACAGAATAAATAAGGGAAATGCGTGTTATTATTCGGTTGGGAAGCTTTTATCATCCAGTCTGCTGTCAAAAAATCTGAAAGTTAAAATTTATAAAACAGTTATATTACCGGTTGTTCTGTACAGTTGTGAAACTTGGACTCTCACTTTGAGAGAGGAACATAGGTTAAAGGTGTTTGAGAATAAGGCGCTTAGGAAAATATTTGGGGCTAAGAGGGATGAAGTTACAGGAGAATGGAGAAAGTTACACAACGCAGAACTGCACGCGTTGTATTCTTCATCTAACATAATTAGGAACATTAAATCCAGACGTTTGAGATGGGCAGAGCATGTAGCACGTATGGGTGAAATGCATATAGAGTGTTAGTTGGGAGACCGGAGGGGAAAAGACCTTTGAGGCCAAGACGTAGATGGGAGGGTAATATTAAAATGGATTTGAGGGAGGTGGGATTTGACGATAGAGACTGGATTAATCTTGCACAGGATAGGGACCGATGGCGGGCTTATTTGAGGGCAGCAATGAACCTGCAGTTTCCTTAAAAGCCATTTGTAAGTAATAATAATAATAATAATAATAATAATAATAATAATAATAATAATAATATTTGGTGATGGTATGGCGTTGTTAGCAGAAGAGGAGATGATACTAAGGGATATGCTACTGGAGCTAAATGACAGCTGTGAGCAGTATGGGATGAAGATAAATGCAAACAAGACGTAGACCATGGCCATAGGAAGAATAGTAAAGAAGATAAACTTGCGAATTCTAAATGAGGCAGTAGAGCAAGTGGGCAGATATTATATAGGTCATATGAGGAGACAAAGAGGAAGGGAGAAAATAGAAAAGACTGGAAAATGCTGGGTTTGCAGTGAAGGACCTGCTCTTGGGCAGAACAGTGTGAATCAATGCCTCATATTTTATCCTATCCTGAGAAATTTGATTGTTTTAGAGCTTATTTTCTCGTGGTACTATAATCGTAAATTATTTATATAAATTTTCGTACTTTAATATTAATGTGGTCATATTATCTTGTACGTTTATGGTTAACCTGATCTGCCGAATGATAATTCTGTCCGACCGTGACATCAAGGACGGGCGTGTATGAAAGCAAAGCGACCACAAACAGAGGACTTCGCAGTTGCGAAGACCGAACCCCCAGCAATAAATTGCAGACCGGCCATAAAAGCGAAGACATGAACGGCTTCAATTATGCCATGAGAAGTAGGGCATGAGTTACGACGCAGGCCAGGACTAATGAACCCGCTGCAAGTTGCGAGGGTAATGGCTGCCCACCATCGAGGGGGATTCCATTTCCAGTTGTACGATTTATTCCGACCCTGCCTGCCTCAAACAGATCACGGCGTTCCACTAACTGGGACCGAGGATCGATTTCGTTCCGGGATTACCGGGTTCAAACCTAGCCGAGGGCAATGAATTTTACAGGCGATAAAATCCTTAACATGTCTTCCTCAAGGGAGACAAGTGGTTGGTGTCACGTGACCTAGATTTATGACGCTTGGAAGAACCCTGACCCTAATAGAACATTCTATGCAAAATTTGTTGGCCATGCATATATTTTGTCTGTGTTGAATTTCGATCGTGGCGGTGTTACGTACTACTACTGCTACTACTAGTCCTGCTACTACTACTAATACTCTACTATTACTACTACTACTCTACTACTGCTACTCTACTACTACTACTACTACTACTTCTACTTCTACTCTACTACTACTACTACTCTACTACTACTACTACTACTACTACTCTACTACTACTACTACTACTCTACTACTACTACTACTACTCTACTACTACTACTATTACTACTACTACCACCAATACCTTACTTATGGCTTTCAGAGAACCCGGAAGTTCATTGCCGCCCTCACATAAGCCCGCCATTGGTCCCTATCCTGAGCAAGATTAATCCAGTCTCTACCATCATATCCCACCTCCCTCAAATCCATTTTAATATTATCCCCCCGTCTACGTCTCAGCCTCCTCAAAGTTCTTCCCCCCCCCGCCTCCCAACTAACACTCTATATACATTTCTGTATTCTCCCATACGTGCTACATGCCCTGCCCATCTCAAACGTCTGGATTTAATGTTCCTAATTATGTTAGATGAAGAATACAACGCGTGCAGTTCTGCGTTGTGTAACTTTCTCCATTCTCCTGTAACTTCATCCCTCTTAGCCCCAAATATTTTCCTAAGAACCATATTCTCAAACACCGTTAACCTCTGTTTCACAACCGGTAATTTAACTGTTTTTTAAATTTTAATTTTCAGCTTTTTTGAAACCAGACTGGATGACAAAAACTTCTCAACCGAATAATAGCAAGCATTTCCTATATTTATTCTGCGTTTAATTTCCTCCCGAGTGTCATTTATATTTGTTACTGTTGCTCCAAGATATTTCAATTTTTCCACCTCTTCAAGGGATAAATTTCCAATTTTTATATTTCCATTTCGTACAATATTCTGGTCACGAGACATAATGTTCGAAAGCATAGCAAACTTGACATTTTTTTTTTTAACTTTCACCTATAATGCACAATGACCTGAAATATCTATGTTTTAGTTCCACATGAAAAACCCAGTGATCGTCCTGACATTGTTACTTGCGTTTTCGTGTTGAAACTCAAAAACTGAAGGTGGATAGGGTCAAGGAAAAGTGTTGGGCATTAAAAAAACCATTCAAAGGGAGTATGTTTCATTGTTATGGAAGAATATAACTTTCAAAATGTCTGGTATTCTTCATTGAAAATAAATCTGAAAAATGTTTATTTGAACGTCTAATGGACTTAGTTTGCTGTATTTCCCACTAATAATTAATAATTGACCTACTACTACTATTTGTACTACTGCTACTACTAGTGCTGTTATACGAAGATTGTAATGTAGTCTGCAGAATTCAGCTGCTGCAGAAGATACAGTATCTTGATTTCCATCAGCCTTCCGATCCCAAAGAGAAACAGCATATGCTTGCGATTACCCTGGCAGATATAATCGATAAGTTTCGATATTGGGTTCCGCGGCTTCGCCACGCAGTCGTCATCTGTCTTCATCAATCACAACCATCTGACGTCACCGTTTAAAACTGATATTAAGCCACAAATACCTTCCTTGCAGTTTCTGAAAAGAGATCGAACTGGATCGGGCAGCATTTAGAACAAGCGGCTTGGAAAAAGAGATTTCATTCCCAAGTTTACAAGCTTTCCACGGTTCAAAAATGGCACATATGTGTGTATTTGGAGTTCTAGTACATAAATATACAGTGTGTCCCAAAAGTCATGGTGTAGCTTCAGAGGATTGTATTTTTTGAATGAATAGCGGTAGAAATGTAATATTGGTGCCAAGTGAAATTAAAACTCTAAAAGTTTTTCGTCTACAAATTTGAGGCACTAAAAGAAACAAAAGACGGTAACAATCGAGGAAATGCAATAATTTTTATTGTTACAATTAATTAGACCAAAATCGATGTCGAAAGAAAAGTGCAATGTGTTTTGTGGTTGCCAAAATTTGAATCTGAGACTCGTGTACCACGTGAATTTCGTCGCGTATTTAACGAAGAACCACCACACGAGCTTACTGGGGGAAAATCGTACTTATTTACTTATAAATGGCTTTTAAGGAACCCGAATGTTCATAGCCGCCCTCACATAAACCCGCCATAGGTCCCTATCCTGTGCAAGATTAATCCAGCCTGTATCATCATATCCCAGCTCCCTCAAATCTAATTTAATATTATCCTCCCATCAACGTCTCGGCCTCCCCAAAAGTCTTTTTTCCTCTGGTCTCCCAACTAACACTCTATATGCATTTCTGGATTCGCCCATACGTGCTACATGCCCTGACCATCTCAAACGTCTGGCTTTAATGTTTCCTAATTATGTCAGGAATGAATCTCTTTTTGCTTGAGACAGAGAGCTGATTTTTACACTTTTTGGTAATAAAGTGTAAAGTGAGTACACAAATCTTTTCTTTATTTTTTGCTATAATAATACATTTTATTCAAACAACTTTCTTTTTTCTGTAACATGATACTGATCTCTTAAATTGATTCTAATAATAAAAGTTGACAAAAGTAATTTCATTTTCAATATATATAGCGTTTGAAAATAGTAAAAATGTACCATCTGAGACAACTGGAATGACTGTAATACAGAGCTGTCTCATCTCAACTTGAAATGTTTATTTTTAGAAATTGCCAATTAAAAAAGATATTTTGTTAATAAACATTGAGAAATATACATGGAAATGATGTCAGAACAAAGTTAATTTTGAAACAAAACTTTCCCTTATGGATACACCAGCGAATAGGGATTATAAAGAATGGACACTGAGCTAATTTGCCTGTGTTTTGTTTCTCTGTGCGCCAGCGGCTAGTTCCACTTTCAAGCGCTAGAGGTAGTGTAATCGAGCATACGCTAAGTTAATAATTGAGAATAGAATTAAGGCACAGGATCCAAACATCGCCTACCTTATTGCATAATCCAGTAACGGTTTGCTTCAAATAAATTCAAGTTAACAGCTTTTCCTTATTTCTCAGTGACAAACTAGTTGTAATAATAATATTTTATATTTCAGATATAATAAATTATATTAGAAAATAATATAATACATTATAAAATTAAGTATCGAATTCGTTTAATATTTGTATATAATATAATATAGGTATATGGTTTTACTTCTCGTAAGAGTTTTGTTTTTCCATTTTCAGCGCTATCAAATCATTACATATTTTAATTGTTGTTGGGGTCAACGTCTGAACTCTCATTATAAAGGAGCTCTAGAGTCTAGACATTACAGTTAATGACGGATTTATTATTTTATGGATCCAATTTATTTTATTTGAGTACATAATGTACCTAGATGTATTAATTATATGTGTTATATTTCCGCTGTGTCGACTGCTAGCTGGTGTGATGTCAGCGCCAACTCTAGGGAGAAGGCAGAATCTGACGCTCTAGCTTGCTTGAAGGTCATTGAAATCAGTCCAGCTACATCAAAGGTACCGACGCGAAGTGTCCATTCTTTATAATCCCTATTCGCTGGATACACCCCTTTCCATTGCTTTTTATGTCGTCTCTTTTTTTTTTTTTTTTTTTCCTTGCACAGTTGACTTGGCTCAAAATTGCGTTATTGTTCTTTTGTACGCTAGCTACTAAAATTCCATCACGTGGTTTTGTAATTAACTATCGGAAATGACGTAGTTACGTAACACTTAGTGTCCTTTAATCCTCCTGTCAGGTATGCGGTACTGCGTGAAAATCAGGCACAGAGATAAGGTAGCCCTTGGCGGTTGGAGCTCTTGCTTTGATAAAGAGAAGAGGTTTTATACCATTCGAGTTCTATTAGAAACAGCTTCCCTCGAGGCACCGTTAAATATTTATGCATAAATTGAAACTCTCTCTCTCTCTCTCGCTCTCTCTCTCTTTCTCTCATAAAGCACAAATTCAGAAACATTAAAAATTCATGCGGCTATTTTCCATAAGCGTTTGTTAGCAAAAGTTGTATCCAGTTGCAGAGAAAACGATGCTCATTTGTTAGAACATACGCTTCAATACGTATCTAGGCGACAGACAGTGAGATTATAGGCCCAGAACAAAGCGAAATGCTATCTGAAAGGACTGTTATTTGTGTTTCAGTATAGACAGCAATTTCTAACATGTATCTGATAGTTCTTTCAGCTTAGATTCGTGTAAAGTAACACTGTTAGAACTGTAAATGTGTTTTTTCTTCTTCACTTTCATGTAGTTCGCTCATACGTAGCATTGCAATGCGCTTTTCATTTGTTGATTCGTTTCTAGAATAGCTATAACAGTTGAACATCTACATACTACAATATAGTACGTGTTTTGTGTTAAATTGAGACGTTTTACAATTTATTATACGTATTACCTAGTAAGTAAACCCGTTGGATATCAATGATATTTTCATATAAATCTATAAGTAACTTGTAATTAGCTATAAAGAAGCCAACTAATTCATGGTTAAAAATAATGAAGCAATATTTCATTGGCCTCAAGTAGAAAAGACATCTTTGTAAACTAAAATTCTTGTAAACACCCTGTTGTCTTTTTAAATGATGGCTCTGTTCGTCAATTTGTGTTGCATTTCTTTTGTATCGTTCGGTAGTATTCTTGATAGAACCACATAAAATTGCCCTTATGTGTAACAGTTGGTTGTGGTGGAAAAGAAACCTTACCTTCATTGAAAGTTTGTCCTCGTGCCTCGTTTAAAATTATGGAGAAAGATGAAATTATGGGAAACTGTCTTCTTTTTAATTTAGAGGGTTAATTGATGTCACTTGAGGCTAGGTTTATCTTGGTATAAAAACCGTCTTACCTCTGTTACTTCCACCTAAAATATTAATTGCATTAATGTAATTGTCATGAAGGACAGTTAAAATTAAACTTGTGCCAATAGGGCCTACATAATTCAATGTTTGAATTTATTCTAAAGTAAACAAAAAATTGACAGTGACAAAGCATCTAAGTTACAAACGTAAGTACAAAAACTTGTTATTAAGTTTTCAAAATAGAGAACTACAGTCCGATCAGTTTGGATATGGATAATATTAATTTATTATTATAAAGCTATTATGACAGTAGGAAAAATTTCTTGCTGGTTATATTATGATTAAAAGATTGGAGTTTCCATATATACAATGCATAATCTGAAAAGACAGATGAAAATCGTAGATGATTAAAATGCCTACTACAAATCAACAGCGGGCACAATGTGTTCTTTGGTATGCTAAATTTGAGAGTGTTAAAAGAGTTCAAAGGGAATTTCGACGTGATTATGGTGTGCGTAATGTACCTAAATTCGATTCCATAATGTTGTGGTATCGAACATTTGTAGAAACAAGTTCTGTGTTAAAAACATTCAGGAGTTCGCAGGTGAAACCCAGTACGAGAAGCAGCTATCTCTTGGCTTGGTCCCCAAACTCCCCAGATCTAACCCCTTCTGACTTCTTCGTGTGGGATTTTGTTAAAGAAATTGTCTAGCCACAGAAACCCAGAAACATTTGATGGTCTGAGAATAAAAATTTCTCAAGCTTTTCAACAAATCACCCCTCTTATGTTACAACGGACATGGGCTGAATTTCATCGCCGTTATGAGTTGTGCAGTGTGCGCAATGGGGGTCATGTTGAGCTCTGAGGAATCTCCCATCTTTCATTGTTGTATGCAT
Source organism: Periplaneta americana (assembly GCF_040183065.1). Lineage (NCBI taxonomy): Eukaryota > Metazoa > Arthropoda > Insecta > Blattodea > Blattidae > Periplaneta > Periplaneta americana. Next base: position 159,503,191 of record NC_091128.1, on the reverse strand, counting down.
AATGTTTCAACAAATAAAATTCAGTAATAAATGTTTTACGGTGTTTTTATTTTATCCATACCTGAACGGATCACCCTGTAGTTAAGAGTCATGAGAAGAGTGAATAGGTAAAATTTCTCTACATTGATACGTAAAATTTAAAGAAGACTCGGAATATGTAAATTTTAATAGACGTGCCTTTTAAACAAACTTTACTCTCACACCCTGTATGTCTTAATAACTATTTTTTTTAGAACACCAGCATCTTTTTGTATGATTTATCTTCAACAGTTTTTGCATAAAACTTTTTTTTGTAAAATTAAAATCTAAGAAGTTAGGAATAATATTCCATACTTTTTGAACACACTGTATATTTCCGGGATGTATCCACAATGCAAAATAATACTTACCTGAAATAATGATATCACGATTCGGATGTAATCCCCTCATGTTATGCTTTCAACATGTCCCTCTTTATATGTGGAAAGTATGTAATAATTGCTTGCATATACGTTTGAAAACATAGGAACGAAAATAGTACCCGTGGCACTTGAAAGAATAACAGAGTTGGATTATAGCTGCTGTTCGTGACTATTTCAATAACAATGTAATGTATTCTTTACATGCATTGAAATCCCCACTTCGAGTGGCTAGTTGAAGACACTTGACATCTGGGTCGACTGTGAGGTTTAATTAAATCTGAATGGAAACATTTAGCATGCAAGTGGGTTAGTGACTGTAACACGGTGTTCAACTGTCCTCTTGAAGTGCAGCCGAGATGTGATTCGCCGTGGAATGGCCACGATACGAAATAAAAGTACGCGGACACCAGCTGATGTAGCCATTTCTTGAACCAAAGGCTTGCAAGTAGTATCGAGAAGTGATCTTAATGAAGAAATTATATACAGGATAATTCAGTTCATATGTGGTTAATTTCATCCACTTCACTCAAAATGTTCCCGGCCCATTGAAATCACATTCACTATATTCAAATAAAAGCTGTTTAAATAAATTATTATGACTACTCTATTTTAATTAGGTTCAGTTTCATTTTAGTGAAGTACAGTTGCACCTTAATTAGGCACAGTTTCCTTTGAATTCGATACAGTTTCGTTTTAATTTGATATAGTTTTGTTTTAATTTGCTTGTTTCATTTTAGTAGAGTACAGCTTCGCCTTAATTGGGTACAGTTTCGTTTCAATTCGGTAGTCTCGTTTTAATTTGGTACAGTTTTGTTTTAATTTGCTTGTTTCATTTTAGTAGAATACAGCTTCGCCTTAATTGGGTACAGTTTCGTTTCAATTCGGTAGTCTCGTTTTAATTTGGTACAGTTTTGTTTTAATTTGCTTGTTTCATTTTAGTAGAATACAGCTTCGCCTTAATTGGGTACAGTTTCGTTTCAATTCGGTAGTCTCGTTTTAATTTGGTACAGTTTCTTATTAATTTGCTTGTTTCATTTTAGTAGAATACAGCTTCGCCTTAATTGGGTACAGTTTTGTTTTCAATTCGGTAGTCTCGTTTTAATTTGGTACAGTTTTGTTTTAATTTGCTTGTTTCATTTTAGTAGAATACAGCTTCGCCTTAATTGGGTACAGTTTCGTTTCAATTCGGTAGTCTCGTTTTAATTTGGTACAGTTTTGTTTTAATTTGCTTGTTTCATTTTAGTAGAATACAGCTTCGCCTTAATTGGGTATAGTTTCGTTTCAATTCGGTAGTCTCGTTTTAATTTGGTACAGTTTCTTATTAATTTGCTTGTTTCATTTTAGTAGAGTACAGCTTCGCCTTAATTGGGTACAGTTTCGTTTCAATTCGGTAGTATCGTTTTAATTTGGTACAGTTTCTTATTAATTTGCTTGTTTCATTTTAGTAGAATACAGCTTCGCCTTAATTGGGTACAGTTTCGTTTCAATTCGGTAGTCTCGTTTTAATTTGGTACAGTTTTGTTTTAATTTGCTTGTTTCATTTTAGTAGAATACAGCTTCGCCTTAATTGGGTACAGTTTCGTTTCAATTCGGTAGTCTCGTTTTAATTTGGTACAGTTTTGTTTTAATTTGCTTGTTTCATTTTAGTAGAATACAGCTTCGCCTTAATTGGGTACAGTTTCGTTTCAATTCGGTAGTCTCGTTTTAATTTGGTACAGTTTCTTATTAATTTGCTTGTTTCATTTTAGTAGAGTACAGCTTCGCCTTAATTGGGTACAGTTTCGTTTCAATTCGGTAGTCTCCTTTTAATTTGGTACAGTTTCTTATTAATTTGTTCAGTTTCATTTTAGTAGTGTAAAGTTTCATTTTAATAGTGTACAGTTGCGTCTTAATTAGATACAGTTTCTTTTTAATTCGGTTCAGTTTCATTTTAGTAGAGTACATTTTCATCTTAATTGGGTACAGTTTTGTTTTAATTTGCTTGTTTCATTTTAGTAGAGTACAGCTTCGCCTAAATTGGGTACAGTTTCGTTTCAATTCGGTAGTCTCGTTTTAATTCGGTACAGTTTTGTTTTAATTTGCTTGTTTCATTTTAGTAGAGTATAGCTTCGCCTTAATTGGGTACAGTTTCGTTTCAGTTCGGTAGCCTCGTTTTAATTTGGTTCAGTTTCATTTTAGTAGTGTACAGTTTCATTTTAGTAGTGTACAGTTTCATTTTAGTAGTGTACAGTTGCGTCTTAATTAGATACAGTTTCTTTTTAATTCGGTTCAGTTTCATTTTAGTAGAGTACATTTTCATCTTAATTGGGTACAGTTACGATTAAATTGGTTACACTTTCGTTCTAACTGGTTAGTTACGTTTTATTTTGGTACAGAATCATTTTAATTGGATATAATTTCGTTTCAGTTTGGTACAGTTCCGTTTCATTTTGTTACAGTTTCGTTTCAATTTCGTACGGTTTCATTTCTATTTGGTAGAGTTTCCTTTTAATTTGGTACAATTTCGTTTTAATATGATACGGTTTCTCTTTAATTTGGCACAGTTTCGTTTTAATTCAGTACAGTTTTTTTATTTTGGAACATTTGAGTTTCAATTGGGTACAGTTACGATTTAATTAGGTACAGTATCGTTTTAATTTAGTACAGATTCATTTTGATTGAGTACAATTACTTTTTAATTAGGTACAGTTACGTTTTAATTCGGTACAGTATCGTTTTAATTTAGTACAGATTCGTTTTAATTAGGTACAGTTTCATTTAAATTTGGTACAGTTATCATTTAATTAGTACAGTTTCGTTTTAATTTGATACATTTTCTCTCTACTTTGGTACAGTTTGGTTTTAATTCAGTACAGTTCTGTTTTATTTTGAAATTTTTGCGTTTTAATTGGATACAGTTACGTTTTAATTAGGTACAGTTACGTTTTAATTGGGTACAGTTTCGTTCTAATTGGTTAGTTACGTTTTATTTTGGTACAGTATCGTTTTAATTGGGTATAATTACGTTTTAATTGGTTACAGTTTAATTTTCATTGGGTATACTTTCGTTTTCATTAGGTGCGATTTCGTTTTAATTGGGTACAGTTTCGTTTTCATTGGATACATTCTAGTTTTTATTGGTTACACTTTCGTTATAATTTGGTTCAGTTTTCACTTAATTAGTTTTCATTGGTTACAGTTTCTTTTCATGCATCGAGTTCTTCTTGTGGGGACACATGAAGGACCTCGTGAATGAGACTCCCATTGATTCAGATGAGGACCTCGTCACTAGAATCGCCGTTGTTGGTGGAACTATTCGTGACATGCAGGAAATCTTTGCACATGTACAGAAATAAATTCTTCGGCGGTGTCGGGCATGCAGTGTTATTGACGGTCGCAAATTTGAGCACCTTCTCTGAATAAACTTGGTCAAAGTCACTTCCATTCGTTGCTTTCGTACCGCTTTCACCACATCACTTAAAACGACTCTGGCGCCAATAAGTGATATCAACCGACATACTATACCCTTACTAACAAAAATATTTGCCTTGGTATGCTCTACGTCGCATAAAATTTGTACAGATAGTTTCGCAACATCCTGTATAATCAGGTTCTACTGTATTACTACTACTACTACAGCTACTGGCAATATTAAAGCACACACATAGGATAGTTTTATAAATAATCTGCCGTCTGAGACAAGACAGCGTGTGTCGATAGAGTCAGATCAAGCCGGCGGCGTCTGACAGGCGGGACATCTGAATTATTCATCCCACGTCAGTCCAATGCGTCTGTCACGACAGCCCATCTCTTGCTTGCTGCTCCGTTTGTTTCTCAGCGATTGTTAATTATTCCTCATATATCACTATACCTACGCTTTCTCTCTTCCTTCATTTGTTTCTGATTTATTTCTCTCCTTCCCCTTCGTAACTTCTCTTTTCCCTATATTCATTCCTTCTTATTGTTTTCCTTTTGTTTACATCGGCTGTATTCCTTTATTTTTTAATTTTATATTTATTCTTTTCACTTCCTCACAAATGTGACAGTACATTTTACACTCTTTCCAGTGATTAATATATTTTCAATTTTCTGAACACGTCATCTGTCAGCCCTACCATTAAATCAGTCCCGCAGTTCTTCGTATTTATGAAATTATTAGCTTTTCATTTTTCCTTATATACTTAAATCTATTTCCCTCCATTTTACTTCTGCTTTCCATTTTTCGTCCCTTTGTTTTGTTTCAAATAACCTTTTTTATTACTTTCCATATATCTTTCTTTATTCATTTCATTCTTCTTTCTTTTTTTCATTTCACTTTCCCTTCCTTCCATCCTTCCCTACCGTTCTTTTTATTTCTCTTGTTTTTCTTCCTTCCCTTGTTCTTTCCTCTTTCCTTTTATACTTCAATTCTTTATGTCACTTTCTTCTTTATTTATTTCTCTTTTTTATATTTCTTTTTTTTTCTTTCATTTCCGTTCTTCTTCATTTCTTTCTCTTTTTCCTCTTATGTTCTTTCTCTTTCTTCTTTTATTCTTTCTCTCTTTCATCTCATTTCTCTCTTTTCTCTTGTTTCTTTCTCTTCCTTTTTATTTTATTTCTCCTTTTTCTTTATTTCTCTCTTTAATTGTCCACACCTGTGGAGTAACGGTTAGCGCGTCTAGCCGCGAAACCAGGTGGCCCGGGTTCGATTCCCGGTCGGGGAAATTTACCTGGTTGAGGTTTTTTCCGGAGTTTTCCCTCAACCCAATATGAGCAAATGCTGGGTAACCTTCGGTGTTGGACCCCGGACTCATTTCACCGGCATTATCACCTTCATCTCATTTAGACGCTAAATAACCTAAGCTGTTGATAAAGCGTCGTAAAATAAGCTACTAAACTTACTAAAATCTCTTTAATTTACTTTCTTTCTCTCTATTTTCATTTCTTTTTTCTCCCTTTTTTATTTTTTCTTTCTCTCTTTCTTCATTTGTTTACTCTCTTTTTCATCTCATTTCTCTTTTCTTTTCTCTTCTTTCTTTTCTGTTTCTCTTCATTTTTCTTTTATTTCTCCTTTTTTCTTTATTTCTCTCTTTAATTTAATTTCTTTCTCTCTTTCTTCGTTCCTTTTCCTTCTCTCTTTCTTGATTTATTCTTTCTCTATTTCGTCATTTCTTTTCTTTCTCTCCTTCATTTGTTTTCTCTCTCTTTCATCTCATTTCTCTTTTGCGTTCTCTTATTTCTTTTGTGTTTCTTTGTCTTTTATTTTATTTTATTTCTCATTTTTTCTTTATGTTCTCTTTAATTTACTTTCTTTCTCTCTTTCTTCGTTTCTTTTCCTTCTCTCTTTCTAGATTTCTTATTTCCTTCTTTTCATTTCCTTTCTCTCTCTTTAATCTCATTTCTCTTTTGTTTTCTCTTCTTTCTTTTCTATTTCCTTCTCTTCCTTGTTCTTTATTTATCCTTTTTTCTTCATTTCTCTCTTTAATTTATTTTCTTTCTCTCTTCCCTTATTTCTTTTCTTTCTTGCTTCCTTTATTTCTTTTCTTTCTCTTTTGATTTCTTTTCTATTTTTTTCTTGTCTCTTCTTTATCTCTATTTGCTTTCCTTTACTTCTCTTTCTTTTATTTATTTCTCTCCTTTTCTTTCCTTTCTATCTTCATTTAATTTCTTTTTTTCTTCTTTTCTCTTGTTTCTCTTTTGTTTATTTTTTCTTATTTTCTCTTTCTTTTGTTTCTCTTTTTTCTTTGTTTATCTATTTTATTTTATTTATTTCTTTTTCTTCTCTTTGTCTATTTATTTGCATCTCTCTTCCTTCTATCCTTTCCTTTGTCTTTTGTCTGTCCTTTCTCTTGTTTCTCTTATTTTTTATCTGTTTCTTCTTTCAATTCATTTCCATATTTCTTATCTTCTCTATTACTTCTTTTCATTCTCAACTTTCTTTTATTTTCTTTCCCCTTTCTTCTCTTTTCTTTCTTGCTATCTCCTTTACTTCTTTTTTTTTTATCTTCCCCCAAGTCAATATTTTTCCTGTCTATAGTCTTTTGTTTCTATTCATTTCCTCTTTCTGGTCTTCTTTTATTCACCTCCTCTCTCTCACTACCTTTCTATTCACTTCTCCCTTCCATCTTTGCTTGTTTCCTTCATCTGTCGCCTTGCTAACTTTTATTTTTAACATTCCTCCATTTCTTTCACCCTTTCTTCGATATTGTCTTATTTGTGTCCTTTCCTCGACCATGTCTGCGTGCGATACAAAGACGTGGAATGTTCAGCATAGACAGTTGCTTGTTCACGTCTCTCGGGGAGTTAAATGAACCCTGAGCTCTGCTGATAAGGACGTACTGTATTGAGCGACGTTCATCCGGATTGCCGAGCAGTGACTTGTTTTATTCTCAAGCATGTTTCTCCAAGTATAAGTTAGTTCTCTATTCTTATCTACAGCGAATATAAACTTTTGTATCAGAGTCACTACTTTTTGAACCACTTGACCCATACCCTACACATTACTGGTATCACTCAACCCACCAATTTTTCAGGACCGTACTGGACATAGGCGTTTCGAGAAACATTTTGGATTTGATTGTAAATTACTGGACATTGTGTGCCTTCGATTCCAAATAAGGATTCGTCAACTATTTAGTAAACTTGTTTTTTTTTTCAAACCAAAACAAATCTTATATTTTAATTTAGAAATTGTAGGCAAACTTTGAAGTATTCTAGTACATTTTTTTACATAGAATGGTATAAAATATCTGTAAAATGAGAATAAACACGCATTTTTTTAAATCTATACTAATAATAAATCTGTAGCCGAAATTTTTCTGGTAATTTTCGATTTTCCAAAAATAATTGGTCCTAACATTTATAATTGAACACCCTGAAACCGAAAATCGCTTTTTTGAAATTTTTGTTTCTATGTCTGTTTATATGTCTGTCTGTATGTTACCTTTTCACGCGATAATGGCTGAAGGGATTTCGATGAAAATTGGAATATAAATTAAGTTCGTTGTAACTTAGATTTTAGGCTATATGGCATTCAAAATACATTATTTAAAAGGGGGGTTATAAGGTGGCCTGAATTAAGCAAATCGAAATATCTCGCTTATTATTGATTTTTGTGAAAAATGTTACATAACAAGAGTTTCTTTAAAAATAATTTGCGATATGTTTCATTTCTTGAAAAAGTTTGATAGAACTGATATTTAATGAGATAAATGAGTTTTAAAATTAAAATAACTGCCATCTAAGGGCGTGTAATGAATTAAAAAACAAATGACTTCGTCTATAAGGGGCCTTGGACAGCAACAATCGAAAGCTATGAAACATAGCATACAGAGAATGTTTCTGTGTTTGTATGAAGTAATGTCGAAAGCTAAATTAACCGATTTGTATAATTAATTATTAATTCATCATTGGAAAGTGTAGTTTCTCTAGATGGACATAATGCTATAATGTTATTACAGTAACTTCTGATATAATATAATATAATATAATATAATATAATATAATATAATATAATATAATATAATATAATATAATATAATTTAAGTTATTTGAAGGGTTAAGAACCATAGTGAGCTTGCGCCATTTACTGAATACGTAGAAAACAAGGGTTAAAATTAAGTTATTACCATAATTCAATGGAAACTATAACAAGTAAAATAAAATATACACATTAAATCTAAATGATGTCAATCTTCATTAAACTATGGTTGCATGTAATAAAAATTAAGAAACATGTTAAAGGAATTGTCATTGCATCAAATGAGTGTCTCTGGACCAAAATGATTCCATTTTAATTATTTAAATATAATTTAAATTAAGTAACATATTAAACGATTTATCCTTCTATCAAACACGAATGTTCCCTGGATCAAATGTCCTATTTTAATTATGTAATTACTTTATATTTATTTCTAACGGGTGCAGCGGAGCGCACGGGTACGGTTAGTTGGCTAATATATTTTAAAACCAGCAATTTTTTTCCTTCCTGTAAAAACAACTAAAAGTAAAATAGTAGGTTTTGGATTCTTGCGAAACTCATAAAGTTTAGCTGTCTGTCTATTAGTTCCCCTTTAGGGGAGGTGGACGAGTAGAGACTGTCTTAGCATATAGGCCGCTTGGGTGGACCCATTGTACTACCGAGAATTGAATGGTGTGCAGGACCTAAAGCCTTCCACGCTACAGATTTCCGTACAGCCTACAGAATTCCTTTAGCTTTCCGCGTAGACACGTACCATGAGCCCAGAGGAGAGCCTACTGTACATAGCACTGCCATCAGCAACTAATGGCCACATACCACGGGATCCACAGCTGACTCTATTTCGGAGCAAGGGCGAAATATGGAAAAGAAACAACGAAGATGATGATGATGATTATAATGATGATGAAAGAGGAGAAGTTTAACCTTATTATGGCGAAATGAGTCCGAGGTCCAACGCCATAAGTTACCCAGTTACCCAGAAAACTTATGAAAAAACCACAACTAGATAACTTATCAAAACCAGGATTTGAACCCAGGCCCTCTCGTGTCGCGATCAGGCGAAGATACATCCAACCTTGGAATCGTCTTGATTGGAAGAAATCCAACTAAACCCAATGCTTCGTTCCACATTCAAACGGTACTTGTATCGATCCCACATCTGCCTCTGTATTAACACGCGGTGTCTGGAAACCCGAGATGCAACGCAAACAAAAGTCTGACAAGCGGAATATCCAGGAAGCAGTGAAGTTACTTGGGAGGGGCTTTGCTTGTTTTTCGAAAGTTTCAACTGTTTCTTCCCTCCCCACCTCTCAAGGAATGTTGTTGCAGGCTAGTTAAATTGATGGGGAACGGAAGAAGTGCACTACTTTGTATCTGTCTCATCCTCTCTCGCTTTTGTGCTTCTGGTTACATAATAGTTTCATTTACAGACATGTTTAGGAGGGTTTATACCGTCTGACCCGTTTGGGAAAATACAAAATAAAATTATTATAATAATTATATCAGGAGAGATACAGAAGTTATTTAAGTTTCAATACGGTCTTAAAACAAGTCATTTATTTATGAAGAAAAGAAGTCAGATTATCACTTAGCAACGCCTGAACAAAAAAAACACTGCTTACTGCAAGGCAACGAGTGAAGTATGTGTTATAATCAGGCTTCGAGACTTTGGACCCGAGACAATAACTTTACTGTGCATGCACTATGGGTTGTTGACTCGCTGCAGGTAGATAGAGATGTGTTTAGGTAACAACGTTACTATTTAGAGTAGAGTACGGTAGTATGGGGAAACACACATACGTACATTCTGAAAGTAAATATACAGGGACATCATTTTATTTTTACTTCAATTTTTATTGTACCTGAGTTTTGGAATGTACTTCACTCCCACCCCTTCTACTAGTAAACTTCCAACCGTTCACGGCACAAAGCCGAGGGCGCGTAAGCAGTACTGAGTTACTGAGTATAGTACGTTTCAGAAATATGTTCGCGATTTCCAGTGACGAAAGAGCTTTCAATATTGAATCATATTTTCGTACGGGTACTGTCGTCCGTTTCCCTATGTCGCATCCCGGTTTCCCCCACCTGCTTCTGTTCGCCCCTTTGTAAAGTCTAGTAGCTGGGCTATCTTAGCTCTTTTCTGAAAACATTAATTTCTGTTAGGAATTGGACGTCTACGTAATATTATTCAAGTGTTTAAAATAACTTAAATAAAAGGGCCTCCTTAAGTAATTAACTGTCACGTGATTTCCCCCCCCCCCTTTCTACAACCCTGCGACAAAACCACTTGAACGGACAGTAGATAGCATTTCTGAGTGATTTTATCTTTCGGATCGGGCAGAAGTGAAGATTGAATTTACAGTACGTAAGGTACTCTTTTATAGAGTAGGTACAGAATTATTTCAACATGAGTTACTCGTACGAAGGACGAAACTGGTAATTGGAATTAGGTACAATAGTCTATAGTGCGATAATATGCACAAAAGAACTGAAGCCTGTATCGAAATGAACGGCCACCATTTTCTAAAATGTGTTTAAATGTCCATATTATGATTATTTTTCTATTTAACTTCATTCTCTATATAGTACGCTAATGTGCTGTAACAGTACAATACACACTGCATAATTAATACGTCCGAATGGATAGCTCAATTCGTGTGTAAAACACTAAGTGTTAATACAGTACTGTATTTTGATTAAACAAAAACCTAATGAAAATGATTAAACTCAAAATTTCGATATTTCCTAGTTTACATAAATGGATGAACCACTTTTCTTCCCTCCTACACCTAGTAAAGTGATTTGTATTTTACGCCAGTATCATCGAACTCCGTCGTGGAAGGGGGAGCAAGCGGTGTTTCCTGTTTCAATCGTTAATAGAAAGGTATAGGCAGGTTAATATTAAAAATGTTAGTAAAAATAAAATGATGTCCCTGTACATCACACAATGATAATGTCAAAAGAATGTGAAAAGCATTTATTCTTCTGTATTTTATAAGCATTTGTGTTTAATTATACACAGTGTTAATGGTGGAAATAAGCATGTAGCAATTTTAATTTCTTCATTTATCCTATTGGTCGTCTTTAGGAAGTGCAGTTACAGTACCGAATTGCAATGTACCTACTACAAGATACATTTTCAGTGTCTCAAACGTAAATCTTTTTCGGGTATCTGCCAAAGTTTGTACTGTAAAAAGCTGCGTTGTACGTCGCATGACGTGATAGGAGCAAAACGAAAAAACCTAACATCATTGCAGTCTCTAAGAGACAGTCCTTTATTCTCGGGTAACTCTATCTCCACTTATTTGCTGTTTATGTTACACAATGTTCCATATCCGTTATTTTTACATAAAATTGATTTCCACTTCTGTTTTACACGTTCACTAACCGGTGTACTTGATGTCACAATAATTCTCTGCATCATTTTCTAAATTAATTTGAGGGCTTCCGGCATCTCTTGCTCTGACTTTTCTAACCGTGTAATAGTTTCAGACACAGTATGTATAAAAACCAAATTATTCGTCAGAACCTTCAAATTCAGAGCGTTTTCCATGGGTATTTGTTGGCATCCATTCTGCAATACCCCCACCCACTATACGCTTTACCACTATACTCAGTACCTACGCCGTTATGCGGATTTCCCACTGAACTGCTCTATTGGGTCCGAAGTCTCGAAGCCAGGTTATAATTTACAAAGTTTGAGAATATATCATTCAATCTTGCAGAATGAAGGCCATAGGGCCTTAATAGGAAAATGAGCATTTACTGTATATGTATTTCCAGAGCGAATATGACAATTCAAGGAATGAAAGACAGTTTTCCTTAGTCATGTTTTGGAGAAAACACTTAAAGCGACTAGTATATCTAAAATTGCGGTATATACTCCCAAAAAATAATAAAAAAGAAAGTATTCGTGACTTTCCTGTTACAACATTGGACACATTTAATCAAGAAGTTTTAGAACGGACAGTACTTCCTTTATATGAAGAAGGATTAATACTCTGTTTAGACGATATTTTGTCGGAATACGAACCTATACCGGTACTTACTTACTTATTTACTTACTTTTAACTTTTAAGGAACCCGCTCTCACATAAGCCAGCCATCGATCCCTATTCTGAACAAGATTAATCCAATCTCTACCATCATAACCCACCTCCCTCAAATCAATTTTAATATTTTCCTTCCATCTACGTCTCGGCTTCCTCAAAGATCGTTTTCCCTCCTCACTCCCAACTAACATTCTATACGCGTTTTTAGATTCGCCCATACGTGCTACATTCCCTGCCCATCTCAAACATCTGTATTTAATGTTCGCAATTATGTCAGATGAAGAATACAATGCGTGCAGTTCTACGTTGTGTAACTTTCTTGTAACAAATACGAACCTATACACATTAAAATTTCAATTTTCTGTTGGTGGAAAGTACTTTAAGCTATTGTATTCCAGTACAGCAGAAACGAGGGCAATAATAAATATTTCGGAACACGTATTATTTGTCTTTCTTGTGTTAAATTTTATATTACCTTTTTAACATGTTTGAGCCTGCTACTGACCATCTTCAGGACTGATTGTTGCTGGTCTTGGCGCTTTTTGTTTTGTTTCCTGTGGGGGTGTGTTTGTGTAGTGTAATGAGGAGTCAAATAGTGTGTGTGTTCTGAAATTGAGTTGTGTGTTGAGAATTTCATTTGGATGTGTTCTTGTGTGTCTGTACATTTCGTATTGTTCTAGTATGTTTAGTATCTACAGTTTATAAAGACACACAAAAACACATCCAAATGAAATTCTCAACACACAACTCAATTTCAGAACACACACACTCTTTGACTCCACATTACACTACACAAACACACCCCCACAGGAAACAAAACAAAAGACGCCAGGACCAGCAACAACCAGTTCCGAAGATGGCCAATAGCAGGCCGAAACATGTTAACAAGGTAATATAAAATTTAAAACAAGAAAAAAACAAATAATACGTTTTCCGAAGTGATATAGTGTTAAAAGTTGTGTAGTCAAGTTGTATAAGAAATATTTAATATAATTTAATGGAACGTAGCGACGTTGTTGCCAATAGCAACCAATTTTTAAGAACAGTGAGAAAAATTAGAGAATTCGGAAGACCTAATTATTTTTAGTTGAAATTATTATTTTTAGTGCAGTTATGTAATTTGCGACGTTCATATATTTCTTTAGTTGAATTTGTTTTTGTTAACTTAGTTCAGAAACGCTCTATATAGTAACTTTTCACGAAGAGGTGGTGATCAGACCAGCGAATAGGGATTATATAGAATGGACACTGAGCGAATTTTCCTGTGTTTTGTTTCTCTGTGCACCGGCGTTTAGTTCCAATTTCAAGCGCTAGAGGTCAGTGTAATCGAGCACACGCTAAGATAATAATTGAGTATAGAGTTGAGACACGGGATCCAAACATCGCCTACCTTATTGCATAATCCAGTAACGCTTTGCTTCAAATAAATTCAAGTTAACAGCTTTTCCTTATTTCTCAGTGGGAAATTAGTTACAATAATAATTTTTATATTTTTAATATAATAAATTATATTATAATATAATAGGCCTGGATTATAAAATGATGTATGAAATTTGTTTAATATTTGTATAGGAATATAATATAGGTATATGGTTTTACTTCTCATAGGAGTTTTGCTTTTCCATTTTCAGCGCTATCAAATCATTACATATTTTAATTGTTGTTGGGTTCAACGTCTCAACTCTCATCATAAAGGAACTCTAGAATGTAGACGTTACAGATAATGACGGATTTATTATTTCATCGGTCCAATTTATTTTATTTGAGTACATAATGTGCCTAGATGTATTAATTGTATGTGTTATATTTCCGCTGTGTCGACTGCTAGCTGGTGTGACGTCAGTCCCAACTCCTGGGAGAAAGCAGAATCTCACGCTCAAACTGGTTTGAAGGTCATTGAAATCAGTCCTGCTACATCAAAGGTACCGAGCGAAGTGTCCATACTGTATAATTATCTATACGCTGGTCAGACAGTTTGAAATTTCAACGGGAAGTTTCCGAAGTGCTTGTATGAAGTACGCAGGTTTTGTGAACACACTGTAGTCTGTGGACAAGATCTACATTTAGGTTCGCAAATAGAGAAGCGCAATAATGGAAATGGAGCATCAGTAACGTTTGAATGAGGTCGTCTTTGAGGCTAATTTTTTGGAAAATAAAACAATCATTGTCTGCAGTAAATACTAGGCTACCAGATATCAGGTATTACGGGCTGCTGTCAGTTGTTGTGGATATCTCTAAGTAGTGTTTGTGCGTGGTGGGATATTAGCTTTCTACGTAGCTGGAGGGCACACCTGGCGCAAAGCGGAGATCGCGCTGATAAAGCGCCAGTTTCTCGAGGCAGTAGGAGGTAAATGGGCGCGAGTTGGCGGTGAATTAGTAATACAGCAGAGAGCTCTGCGGTCAAAGAACGAGCTGCTGTTGAGTGCCCTAGCCTCTTAGCGCTGTACCTTCCTTCCTATCGAGCTGACTTCTGACAGATCGCCACATGCAGGCTTTCGTAAAACTGGGGCACTGTGGTCTGGGATTGTGCAGGGTAAAACTGCACCCAGTACTAAAACTAATAATGAAGATAATGACCAGAGACCGGAACCTTGGCAGAATGCCTTTTTAAATGTGCTAAATCTATCTTCATTTTGAAATATATTATTTCAATGTACCGAAGTACATATGATATTTCCATGCAGATATTCTGCGTCATCATAAGATGAAAGAGTAATGGAACGGAGAAAAATTCTCTCCGGCGCCGGGATTTGAACCCGGGTTTTCAGCTCTACGTGCTGATGCTTTATCCACTAAGCCACACCGGATACAACCCCGACGTCGGACAGAATTGTCTCTGATTGAGTTCCAACTCTTGGGTTTCCTCTAGTGGCCGCCCTCTGCACTACGTCATAGATTTTTTGTAGGTTATTTTACGACGCTTTATCAACAGCTCAGGTTATTTAGCGTCTGAATGAGATGAAGGTGATAATGCCGGTGAAATGAGTCCGGGGTCCAACACCGAAAGTTACCCAGCATTTGCTCATATTGGGTTGAGGGAAAACCCCGGAAAAAAACCTCAACCAGGTAACTTGCCCCGACCGGGAATCGAACCCGGGCCACCTGGTTTCGCGGCTAGGCATGCTAACCGTTACTCCACAGGTGTGGACTCTACGTCATAGATGACGCAGAATATCTGCATGGAAATATCATATGTACTTCGGTACATTGAAATAACATATGATATGCGTAAATCACGAAGTGATTTAAGACGGCACTTATTCCGTCGGATCCCGGCCAACTAATCAGCACATGTGTGGACTTCGGTCCTATGTTCATAGACATCTATGACGTAGTGCAGAGGGCGGCCACTAGAGGGAACCCAAGAGTTGGAACTCAATCAGAGACAATTCTGTCCGACGTCGGGGTTGTATCCGGTGTGGCTTAGTGGATAAAGCATCAGCACGTAGAGCTGAAAACCCGGGTTCAAATCCCGGCGCCGGAGAGAATTTTTCTCCGCTCCATTACTCTTTCATCTTCATTTTGAAAGTAAATCTGTACGAATTAAACCTTTGTGATTGAAACGTCACAGGTTTATGTTGCCCTTTTCTGCCTTTTTTAAATATAAATGCCTAATTTACAAAATAATTGCTTTTTTGCCTTTATTTGATTATTTAACTACTAGCTGTATCCGTGCGCTCCGCTGCACTTGTTAGAAATAAATATAAAGTAATTACCAGGGAAAGGATTTATATGTAAATACATATTTACTTATAAAGCTAATATAATTTATATTTTGCATTATCTTTATGTTTCACAATGTGTAGGGTTGAAAAATCCTACTTTTATTTTCCATATTTTTCCATATTTTAGAGTTTAGTACATATTTTCGTTAATTTCCATATATTTTCCATATTTCATATAAAACAGTCCATATTATATTAGGTTTAACAATAAAACAAAACAAAATTCCATTAACTTTTAAAAATACATTTCAACAATAGAGATTTAAACACATGTTCAGTAATCCCTTTAACATCAGAGTTATTTGAAAATTAGCAGTCCTATCAACAATGGGAAAGTAAGTTACAAAACTGTATTAATTTAATTTAAAATTTTTAACAGACTTCAGTTGTGCAGCTCAACAGTTAAATGCCAGTCAGAGTACACATAGGTTCAGTTTTGTAAATCATACTATAAAGACGGTAAATATGCCAAAAGTACGTCATTCAGTCAATTTAAAATCAAAACTAACAAGTTACATTTCAGAATTTAAAGAAGATGGTTTATCAACTGACAATAAAATATTATTTTGTAATTTGTGTCAGTGTGCAGTATCATCTACACAAAAGTTCCTGGTGCAACAACACATTACAACTAGTAAACATCAGGCCAACAAACAACTAAATTCCAAGCAGAGACAATTGTTTTTAACACAACCAACAACATCGAATGTAAGATCTGAGTTTAACATCGACCTGTGCCGTTCTCTCATCTCTGCTGATATTCCTCTCTACAAACTAAAGAATAAGGTCTTCAGGGAATTCCTTGAAAAATATACTCAACATACAATCCCGGATGAGTCAACACTTAGGAAGACGTATGCTCCATCCATCTACGATGAGACAATACAGAAGATAAGAGATGAAATTAAAGATAGTTCAATTTGGGTTTCCATTGATGAGACTCCCGACAAAGAAGGTAGACTTGTTGGTAATGTAGTTATCGGTTTGTTAAGTGAACAATATTCTGAACGAATTCTTTTACATTGTGATGTTCTAGAAAAGTGCAATAACAAAACTATAGTTAAACTGTTCAACGAAGCTATGGGTATCCTGTGGCCAAAGGGTATTATGTACGATAATGTGTTATTCTTTATTAGCGATGCTGCCCCTTATATGGTCAAAGCTGGACAAGCATTATCTGTTGTATATCCTAAATTGACTCATTTTACTTGTGTGGCGCATGCATTTCATCGTGTGGCAGAAGTGGTCAGAGACAATTTCCCTAAAGTAGATTTGTTGATTTCATCAATGAAAAAAGTATTTCTCAAAGCTCCCAGTAGAGTTAACGTGTTGAAAGAAATGTACCCTGAAATTCCATTGCCACCAAAGCCAATTTTAACTAGATGGGGTACATGGCTAGAAGCAGTTGAATATTATGCCGAACATATAGACTCTATTAACAATGTTCTCCTTGCATTGGACTCTGAAGATGCAGTCTCAATTGATACTGCGAAAACAGTTACCTGTGACATAAGTGTGAAGAATGACTTAGCTCACATTCAGCATACATTTTCATGCATCATAAAAACGCTCAAAAGTCTCCAAAATAGGCACCTTTCACTATCTGAAAGTTTTGAAATTATAAATAGTACTGTGGAACAACTGAATCGTGGTAGAGGTAAAGTTGCAGATGCAGTAAGAGCTAAGGTGGACACTGTACTTTCAAAAAACCCTGGATATGAAGAACTACAAAAGGTTGTTGCTGTGATGAGTGGTGAATCAACAGTGAAGATTAACTTGGACTTATCCCCAGCAGACATTGTGAAATTGAATTATGTACCAGTTACTTCTTGTGACGTCGAACGCTCTTTTAGTCAGTATAAATCTATCCTCAGAGACAATAGAAGAAGATTCACTTTTCAGCACTTGAAAGAAATGTTTGTAACCTATTGTTATGGTAACAGACAATAAAAATTGTGTTTTGTTGAAACTACATTGGAAGATAAGGTACGTCCATTATATTTTTTGTTTAGTTTGATTAAAATGTACCAATATTTAACGTACATAGTCATTTTTTTATAATTTTAAGTCCATATTTAATTCCATATTTTGGTAAAAATCCATATTTAATTCCATATTTTGGTAAAAATAACTACATATATATTTACATATTTCATATATTTTTAGTCCATATAAATCCGTTCCCTGGTAATTACATAATTAAAACAGGACATTTGATCCAGGGAACATTCGTGTTTGATAGAAGGATAAATCGTTTAATATGCCACTTAATTTAAATTGTATTTAAATAATTAAAATGCGAACATTTTGGTCCAGAGACCACTCATTTAGTGCAATGATAATTCCTGTAACATATTTCTTAATTGTTATTACATGCAAATAATTATTAAAATATGATCATTTGGTTCAGAGAACATCCGTTTTTGGTGCAATTTGGTACCATCAAAATTTTGCTTGGAATGAAACGTATTAGAAATCATTTTTAAAGAAGCTTTTGTTATTCAACATTTTTCAGAAAAATTAATAATAAGGGAGATATTTCAATTTATTTCATTCAAGCCCCCTTATAACCCCCCTTTTAAGTAAAGTATTTTGAATGCCATATAGCCTAACATCTAAGTTACAACGAACTTAATTTATATTTCAATTTTCATATAAATCGATTCAGCCATTATCGCGTGAAAAGGTAACAGTCAGGCAGGCAGGCAGACAAACAAAGATTTCAAAAAAGCGATTTTCGATTTCAGGATGGTTAATTATACATGTTTACACCAATTATTTTTGGAAAATCTAAAATTACCAAAAAAATTTTGGCTACAGATTTATTATTAGCATAGATTATTTATTAATGTATTATTAAAAATTGCCTGCAGGTATATTTTAATTTATTTCTATAACCGCTACAATGAAAGTGACTTAACCGAATGTATATTATTATCTTTCAGTCAGTTCATATTCTCTTTGCAACAGTGAGTGCTGCCGTGCAAAAATGTATAACAGTAAGCGTTTTAATTATCGCTTGTGTTTATTTGACAAGGCAACAATGAGTGCGGGTCTAACATTTTTTTAACGGTTATTTTCCTTTCAGTTTTCATTGCGACGTTGTTGTAACTATAGTCCTGTCGCTCTTATTTCCGGCAGCCAATCACATTGCAGGTCGGCTACATTTAAACGTGTGCGTCTTGTGATTCGC
The DNA here is from genome assembly GCF_040183065.1 of Periplaneta americana. Classification (NCBI taxonomy): domain Eukaryota; kingdom Metazoa; phylum Arthropoda; class Insecta; order Blattodea; family Blattidae; genus Periplaneta; species Periplaneta americana. The sequence goes on along the minus strand of NC_091128.1, from coordinate 159,484,382 downwards.
TGATGATGTTATGCACTTCCTAAGGCTCGATACATACATAATATAATCGCCCGCCATTTTAGCTCTTTCGTTGGCGATCGCAGAAAGCACACAAGGACGTTATTTGCCGCTCAATTACAGTGCGTTTTATTTATTATTATAAGAGCTACGACATGATAATGTTTAACGGTGCGGCAAATAGATTCCTCGTCTGGCAACTCGCAAACGAAAGAACAAAAATGGCGAACGATACTACGTACCTAGACTTTATAGAGCCTTCACTTCCTAAGACGTAAGCAAAGAGGAGGAGTCACGCCAGAAATAACAGCGTCGCGACTATAGCTAAATATTTCATATCGCAAAATATCAGTACAACCTAACACAAAAATGCACTTTCCAAGGCTACTGGGAAGAAGATTTCTTTAATTTTAACAGTAATAGCAATATCGAGTCGAAAATCTCAATTTGCATTCGACTTATGTAAAGCTTTTCTTGCTGCCGAAATCCCTTTGTGGAAAGTGCAAGGTTGTGGGTCTAGTGCAAGGTTTTTGTAATTACCTTTTGTTGCGTATATTAGCTATTTATAATGCCTTTTTTGCCTGCCTATTTTAGCTATTTATGATGCCTTTATGCCTGCCTATTTTAATGATTCATAATGCCTAAACTTCCGGTCTCTGATCATGACAGTAGTAACATTGAACAACAAATTTTTACTTTTTGTCTTATTCTGAAATAAAAATAGGTGAATATTACTAATATGGTATGCCCTAAATCTGAATTTAAAATCAAAATTGCCCTATCACGTACCATTTTCCGGGGAAAGTAAATTGAATTTTTTATGAAAACATTTCTTTGCTTTTTAATTTTTCACTGCTACTGGTAAAATTACAACACGCTAGGGATTAAAAATGCTTCATAATACTTGAAAAAATGTGTACTGGCTACAAAAACGATGTTACATAGTTTAAAACACAACAATAATAAAAATAATTCATGCGTATAAGAGAAAAATCTCGGAATTTAAACTTACATTTAAAATAATTTTCTGGATGATTTCTGTTTATAACTAGACCCGGGACTGTATTTTACAAGGAACCAACAATAGTCTGCAATCATATTGGATGATGATCTTCCTTTATATCGCCTTTCCATTTCAGATATTTCTTGACGTAATCTTTCGCCACGCTCGTTGCTTAGCGCTCCAAGGTTAGGAGGAAATAAATCCAAATGAGAATGTAAAAAGTGTATTTTGAGAGACATATTACATCCCATTTCCTCATATGCACTTGACATGGTTTCCACAGCAAGTTCTATGTAGTTGTCTGCCCTATAATTTTCAAGGAAATTTGAGCAAAAACCTTTGAAAGGGCGCCATGCCACTTTTTCTGTTACTGGAAGTCTTTCCTCAAAGAAAGGGTCAGCCATAACTTTGTGAATTTGTGGACCGATGAAAATGCCCTCTTTTAATTTTCCTTCACTCAAAATGATAAACTTTTCTTTTAAATACTGAAAACCATGCCCTTGTTTGTTCATTGCGTAGACCTCACTGTGAACTGTTACGAAATTTGCTAAATAGAAGGGACCAATATCTGTTTATTTATTAGAAGTACAAAAGAACATGCCAACAACCATAATAAAACCGGAAATAGGTCTTAAACTCATAAAATGCATTAGCTCTAATCTAAATTACTTTACACATACATATAAAAATGACATACAAAGTATAGAGTTATGATTCTAGCCTCATTATAACAAATAACAATAAACATTTTCATTTTATCGAAAGAAATATTCCTTTTAGAGTTCACAAAATAAACAATATTTGTACTCTGGAAATGTTCGTTCTACGTCACAATACGTCACTGGAGCAAATCTGAAATATGATACAATATATTTATTAATATCATCAGGTGAACAACTACTTTTTGAATCTGAAAGTGTATCTCGTATGTGGCACAGAATATTAAACCCATATTTTTTTTCAAGAAAATGTTTCATTTCTATTGTAATGGCAGCTAGGAACTTCGTATCGTAATTCCGATGTTGAACTTGGACTGTTCAATTGCAAACCCTCTCTGTTTTCCTGAACTTTCCGAATGGCATATTCTAGAGCGAAGTTAAAAAGTGAAGCTGATAATGCATCTCCTTGCTTTAGCCCGCAGTGAATTGGAAAAGCATCAGATAGAAACTGGTCTATACAGACTTTGCTGTGCGTTTCATTGAGACACATTTTAATTAATCGAACCAGTTTCTTAGGAATACCAAATTCAATAAGAATATTGTATAAAACTTCTCTCTTAACTGAGTCATACGCCTTTTTGAAATCTATGAATAACTATATATACATATAGTTAACAATTTTTCCGTTCTCGTTCTGGTTCTCGTTTCCGGTTTTTTGTGAACCAGCCTTAACTCCTATACCCTATCATAGTTCTGTTGGTGGCTAAAACTTACTAGGTATTCCGCTTCGTTGAATTTCGTAGCCTACGCTTTATATGAAGTTTACCTTTTCCTTGCATCAGTTATTTGTTTCAAACAACGTCAAGATCAGGTTGCTAGGTTGCCTTCTTCGCGAATTGTCATTCTTTTGTTTTTTTTCTTATGTCCATGACCAGAAGCATTGTGAAACTAGCGTGAGCATTTTGCTCTGTACACAGAAAAAGGAAAGCCTCCGATGGGAGTTCGCCCCATCCATGCGACACGGCATACAAGAAAATTGGAAAATGTAGTAGAAAATGTAAGCCAGAGATCGAATATTACATCACTAAAAAAAACAAGAAACAAGAGGGAATATGAGCAAACATCACATTTCTATATCTGCAAGGAAAAATCATTTTTAAGGTCTTTGAGACCGAAATATCAAAACAACAACAAAATGTAGTGATGTCTTTTTACTTTCCTTTCTTGTAATATTAATTAAAAATTATAATTCGGCCCTTTTTCGGAGTAGTTGATTGAAATGTGAGAAGTTTGAACGGAACACTGTGTCTTTCTACAAATAAGCAATGGAAATTGTACTTTGTAGGGTATATCTTCATATTGGGAGAGTGATTTTATTCTGAAATACTTTCGAAGTACATCAGCTTCTTGTCTGTGCGGATGACATGAATATGCTAGGAGAAAATCCACAAACGATTGGGGGAAACGCGGAAATTCTAGTTGAAGCAAGTAAAGCGATAGGGTTGGAAGTAAATCCCGAAAAGACTAAGTATATGATTATGTCTCGTGACCAGAATATTGTACGAAATGGAAATATAAAAATTGGAGATTTATCTTTCGAAGAGGTGGAAAAATTCAAAATATCTTGGAGCAACAGTAACAAATATAAATTACACTCGGGAGGAAATTAAACGGAGAATAAATATGGGAAATGCGTGTTATTATTCGGTTGAGAAGCTTTTGTCATCTAGTCTTCTGTCAAAAAAATCTGAAAGTTAGAATTTATAAAACAGTTATATTACCGGTTGTTCTGTATGGTTGTGAAACTTGGACTCTCACTTTGAGAGAGGAACAGAGGTTAAGGGTGTTTGAGAACAAGGTTCTTAGGAAAATATTTGGGGCTAAGAGGGATGAAGTTACAGGAGAATGGAGAAAGTTACACAACGCAGAACTGCACGCATTGCATTCTTCACCTGACATAATTAGGAACACAAAATCCAGACGTTTGAGATGGGCAGGGCATGTAGCACGTGTGGGCGAATCCAGAAATGCATATGGAGTGTTAGTTGGGAGGCCGGAGGGAAAAAGACCTTTGGGGAAGCCGAGACGTTGATGGGAAGATAATATTAAAATGGATTTGAGGGAGGTGGGATATGATGGTAGACACTGGATTAATCTTGCTCAGGATAGGGACCAATGGCGAGCTTAGGTGAGGGCGGCAATGAACCTCCGTGTTCCTTAAAAGCCAGTAAGTAAGTAAGTACACTTTCGAAGAACAAATTTTCCATAATGCCGAGGTAGTTAGTACGAAAGTTATATTTTAATAGGGAACAGTACCGTATAGCACAAAACACTCCATACTGAATAATTACCAAAGCAACGTCTTTATTTACTACCACTTTTGGCTAGTGGACTATTCCAAGCTTCGATCTGCATCTCTCAGAGAGCGAATTCTTATACAGGGTGGTTCACGAGGATAAACCGTCCCTTACGGAGCTTAGTTCCGAAAACATTCTGAGCAAAAAATGTTTATAAACATTTCTCCTAAACTCAATATTTTCAGAATTACACTAATTTGAAATTGTTTATAACATACCATTATTCTTTAGTTTTAAAGGTATAATAATATTACAGATAATATTCAATATGAAAAACTTATCAGATTACCAGGAAACAATTGGCATTCATACAGTCCTCTCCATAGATTAAAAACTCAAAAAAGTTTCATATCCATGGTTCAAGAATTAAAACAGAAAATCAACGTCCCTAGTTTAAAAGAAAACTTACAAATTAAACCAAACCCTTTAACACTATTAAATATAGAGTATAATCTAAATTTAACATAAGAAATACTGAAATCAGAAGTAAGCACTGAAATAATGAAACAATTGTCTTTAGAGACAATTAATATTAGGTACCCTCCACAAAACTGGCTTCATTTATACACTGACGGATCCTTGATCTCCAGAGAACAAGGTGCCGGTGCAGGTGTTACGTGCTGTCTCTTCTCACTTTATAGATCTCTTGCATATGGAACAACAAGTTTTGATGGAGAAATCATTGCAATAAGAGAAAGTCCCAGGAATCTTCTCTGCCACATCAATAAATTTAGAAATGCAGTTCTATTGTCAGACTCCAAAGCAGCTATTCTATCAATAGTCTCTAAACACACACCTTCATCTCAAACAGCAGAAATAACTAAAATGCTCTCTCAATTAATATCACTCAATAAAAGAATTGTATTCCAATGGATATCATCCCATTGTGGAATCCTGGGAAACGAGAATGCGGATGCTTTAGCAAAGAAGGGCAGCACTGCTACTTACAGACCTGTTACTAAATCTACGTATTACTCTGTGAAAAGATTTATTAAATCTACAGACTTAGACTTCAACAAACAAAATTTGGTAACTCAATCCCAAGGGAAAAAATGGAACTCTCTGCATCATAATCCACAGTTAATTCCCGATTTACCACGAAAATCGTTTGTAGCTGCATTCAGATTGGCAACAGGCCATGACTGTTTGGCCAAGCATCCTAACTGTCCATTGTGCAATTCAAACCAAGAAATGGATTCGAAGCACCTCAAAATCTGTGCTTCAGTGGCTGACCATGACAATATCTTTGAAAAATATTGGAGTGCAAGATGTCAAATGACTTTATTGTCAAACGCCTGGCATTAGAAAACAACAACATATTACAGATAAAGAATGAACTATTCAGGAGTATCATTTCTTTAATTCACTAATATTCTGAAGCTAAAAATGTGTTGTGAATTCCTTGATTGCTTCGTAGATAATTCTTTCGATTTTTAACTACAAAATTACTCTTTCTTACGCATTTATCACAAGAATTGTTACAAATCACGCCACTCTTGTAAATTCTTTAAGACTGTACATTAGGATCCAGAATTAAACTAAAGAATCAAGTTCCTAAAGTCGTATGATTTGTAACAATTTTTATAACACTTTTTAGTTTCAGAACACCAGCCAATTAAAGGAATGATACTTCTGAATAATTCATTCTCTATTTGTAATATTTTTTACCCTTAAAACTAAAGAAAAAATATATTTTACTAACAACTTCAAATTAGTGTAACTTTGAAAATATTGAGATTATGACACATGTTTAGCCTATATGACATTTTTTCCTCAGAATGTCTTCGGAAATAAGCTCCATATGGGATGGTAAATCCTCGTAAATCACCCTGTATACTCGGGAACTCATGACCTACTGTTATATAAAACAATTAACAAACGTATGTCAGCCATAACAATCTTATAAAATACCAGATGAAACGATGAATTAATTAAATAATTAAAATGTGATCATATGGTCCAGGGTGCATCCGTTTCTGGTGCAAGCACAATTGAAGAGTCCACTGCAAGAATGATGGATGTCACTTTCTTGTCGAAAATGAACTAAGACTGTCAATGCATAGCTTAAGACATATAGAATGTACATAGAGAGTTATATGGCACTAACACTGATAGTCATTGTCCAGTAATGATCGGAAAATTACAGTTAAGCTTTGAGCGCTAAGCATTTCAAACTTTCAATTGCTTCTCCTGCAAAATGTATTCCAAATGACATCCATCATTCTTGCAGTGGACTCTTCAGTTTGTTTAACGTCTTTCTTAATTGCAAATGTATTTGAATAATTTAAGTACGATCATTTTATTGCAGGATAATTTCTTTAACATATTTCTTGATTGCTACTGTATTCATATAATTAATATACGTTTTTTATGCAATGATAATTTAACATGGTTTTAAATTATAGTCTTGAATACATGCCGGTATTTTTTAGACCATTTCGCACTACTGCAGTTATGCCGTTTTTGCACACAATTGTATATAATCAATTTCGCCAACATAAAAAACAACCCATCAAAAGTAATGTTAATATGTAATAATGCCTGTGATAATGCTCTAAATACTAAATTCGGTATGAAACGTTGGTTAATATGACGAAGGTTAGGTTTGGTTTTTTAAGGTATTTAGAACTTGTTCTCATTCGAATAATCTCATGACAAATAATAATAGATGAAGTATAAGAATTTTTTTTCCACGGAATACATTTATTTCAAACTGACATGGTATAGTCACATTCCAGTATATACAGTCACGAAGCTCAATACGTAGGGAATATGCATCCATAGATAGTTACTAACCACTAGGATCGCTACTATCGCCTCATTACAGACAATGCGAAATAGTATCGGCACAGTCTATTGTTCCTAGTGCCATCACAACTCAAGCTTCGTGACTGTGGTATAGTTGCTTCTGTTGGTAACGTAAGAAAGGGCAACATGGCGGATATCAGTGGGAAATTGTCTAAAGTTTCTCCATACATTCTTTAACAAATCACTCCGAAACAATGTGAACATAGCATGGATTTGTACGAAGGTAACTTTTTTTTTGCGTGTATGATTATTTACATAAAGACAAATGAAAATTAACACGGCACATAAACATTATTTTGAGAAAATAGGGAGCAAACATGAATAATATTAATCGTTCTTAATGAACTTGGGGTAAAAATAGCAATAAAATACGTATGAAATAAAAATTACATAGGCCTACCTGTGAACATATAATAACCAGGAACATCTTGTTGTTTTTTGAATTTGTGCCCTTGACAAAAAGACAGAAATAAACACAACGTACATTGACACGTCTCTTATTAATTTATATCTTATTTTTTCAGTTGGCAGTACTGCTTATTTATTGAGATGATGTCTTGTTTAATATAATACAATTTCATCGATAAAATCTAATTGATTTTTGATACAGCTGACAATAATTTTCAATATCTAATATCAGTGTCTTACTTTATATATTTCTAAACTCACATTTCTTGTTGTATCTTTCCTCTTCTTCATTAAAAGGCCAGATGCAATAAAAATAAAATAAATTATGCATTGAAGTTGCTACATAACAAGCAAAATAATCGACTGTTGAGAAAGAAAAGATCGGAAAGCAGATCTCTGCATGTCGATGCAGCTGCAAACAATGGGACGCTCATATATAATGTCAACCACCAGAATGCAGCAGCAGTTCTCAGAAACAATTGAATAATGGGGACAAGAGCATTCGCCGACTCGTATGCATTGCTCGTGTTAACCGTCATTTGTTTAGTACGTGTATGCGATATAATTAGTAGATCTGACGCTGTGAGCGCCGTGCCGAGTCGGTTGCTTGTAAATCCATTTCTGCAATTGAAACCAAATACGACATAAACAACAAGGCATGCAGAGCTGGACAAACGGGCTGGCTTCCAACTCTGATGCGATGAAAAGTTACATTCGCTTGTCTTTTGTTTATATTTAGTAAAATTGTAACAAAAGGTACACTTATTGTTGAAATGTACGTGTATATTTCCCAAGTCTGATATAGCCTATCGTTATGAGTTAATAATAATAATAATAATAATAATAATAATAATAATAATAATAATAATAATAATAATATTGATTATTTCTCTATCTGTAGAATATTTCTGTGTTAGACACACGTTTCCCAGACCAAAAGAAATAGTTTCCTGGCTCCATATAAAACTGCCCAGAATTTCTCCATCTTTCAAGTCCCTCTTCTTCATGCTGTTGTCCACACCTGTGGAGTAACGGTCAGCGCGTCTGACCGCGAAACCAGGTGGCCCGGGTTCGAATCCCGGTCGGGGCAAGTTACCTGGTTCAGGTTTTTTCCGGGGTTTTCCCTCAACCCAATACGAGCAAATGCTAGATAACTTTCGGTGCTGGACCCCTGACTCATTTCACCGGCATTATCACCTTCATTTCATTCAGATGCTAAATAACCTAGATGTTGATACAGCGTCGTAAAATAACGCAATAAAATAAAAAATAAAAATCTTCATGCTGTTCCTTACTCCATTCACCCTTGTAGATTGTGACCTTCCAGTTCGAAACTTCTTTAAGAAATTGAGCGTCTTCTCTTCTTAATACATGTCCATAACATTTTAACTACAGTTCTTCTATTTATTGAGGTGTATTTTTTTGTGATCTCCATTTTTCTCTTCGTCTGTATACATTTTCGTGTGGTTTTACTTTGTTTATAGTGTGGATTTTTATTATTGTGGTTGTATTTCTGGTGGTGTGGAAGAGAAGGCGTGTGACCTTACCTACACCAGAATGAATAAATAGATGGATAAATCGATAAATGAATAAATGGCTAAATAAATAAATGGATAAATAAATAAATATGTATAAGTGGACAAATAAATGATTAAATAAAATACATAAATAAGTGGATAAACAAATAAATAAATATATGTAAATAAATACATAAATAAATAAATAACTAAATAAGTGAATAAATGAATAAATAAATAAATAAATAAGTGGGTAAATAAATAAATAAATAAATAAATAAATAAATAAATAAATAAGTGGAGAAATAAATAAGTTAATAAATAAATAAATAAGTGAATAAATAAATAAATAAATAAATAAATAAATAAATAAATAAATAAATAAGTGGATACATAAATGAATAAGTGGATAAATAAATAAATAAATAAGTGAATAAATAAATAAATAAATGAATAAGTGGATAAATAATAACGCCTTAAAACGTCTAACTTGATGACGAACAATTTATTTTCTCTTCCTGTTTTAGTACCCATGCTTCGGCACTATGAAGCAATACTGTATTACGATACAAGGTTTGGGAAGTGCTTTTTACAAAATCGAGGAAAAGTTTGAAAGAAAGAGCAGAGCGAGTTTTTCAATTATCGAAATTTTGTAATGCACTTCACAAATGTGTACTGTACAATCATATTTTTAAAATTTCAAAATACAATATATTTTGCATTAAAAATTTAGAGCAATTTTATTCCAAAGCCTCCGCAGATCTATGATGTAATGGTAACTAAGTAACAATAAGTGCACTGTATTGGGTCTATTACAGTATAGTTTTATGTTATGAAGAATGGTTTCCATAGCAACAAGTTTCTGTGTGGGAATTCTAACTTAGAAAGTGTAACAACAATAGCTGTAAATACAACAAGAAAAAAAAACACACAATCGTGCAAAAATGTATATTTCAACGAAATTTCTCCACATATGTTGTCGTTCACTAATGCTGAGTTCTTGGAAATAATCCATTAATTTTCTTTATCTCCAACGTTTCTCACACACAGTGAGTTTGAAAGAAAAGGCTGGACATTGCTGAAGATGTTTCTGATCCATTTCTTACTGAAGACTGCACAATGAACATTTTACATTAAGACACTGCCATTTTTTATTGCAATTTTCGTGGAAATGGTATGACATATCTTGATATTTTTAGTTCATTAATCTTTTAACTGCTGCAAATGATGAAGATGACGTGGAGTTTTGTAACGTTTTACTTTCCTTCTTAGCATCTTCATCAACAGATAATCCACAGTGTGTCGTTACTCACTAAAAAACTGTCCTTTTGTTGAATATCAAATGATGTATATTTTTTTTCAATTGTCAGTTATTTTTTTACTTTTTGGTGACAGGTTGGTTGTTTTAGCACTAATATCTGCTTTACAATTAAATCTCGAAATATACATTTACATCATCTGACAGTATTTTATTTTTGTATATCATACAACAAACAAAAGAAGAATGAAGTGCAGTTGTTTATTGCATTAAAAGCTACACTATTTATAAATAAGTTATCAACAGTAATCTCACTAGAGGTTTTGATTTTATCGATTTATCTAGAGAAAATCAAAACTCGAGTGGGATTTAATGGACTATTACACGATTAGAAGAAAGTATATAAAGATTAGAAGTAACGAAGTACTCCAATACAATAACATATTAATTGACTTACGAAAATACAACTGTCTTCAAATGCATTATTGTACCATCTCAACATTACAAATATTGCGCTAGATTCATGCTAGATGGCAGTGGTGTGTTATGATTATGTGATGTTATGAGGTGTGCCAACTATGGAATCGTCATTAAACTCCGTAGACGGTTACTAGTCAAGAAGGCTTTGTTGATTCAATTTCATTTTTATTAAAACAGTTGCATTCCACTTCAATTATCCGGATCCCAGTAATCAACGTCATTTGACAGATGATTTTCAATAAATCTTAGTATTAAACAATCTCTGATACGTGACTATCCATAATATCATATAGCAGAAGCTGTAACATAACCTAAATAATATAAACAAGTGTTAGAAAAGTTTTAATTAGGGATGATGGAATAAACAAGAAAATTTTTAATTAACGATGATGACATAAAAAATAAACATGAATAATTTTAAAAGAAACAATTATTGAATGTACAATTTTAAAATTTGAATATTTTAGTGGTTGGTGGTTCAGTTGATGTTATATTGGACTGTGCGTAAAAGAAGTGAACTCGTTGATGTATATGGTGTATCCCTAAACTTATTCAGGATTTCCGAATGGTGCTCTTCATTTATTTGTAAATAGGGTTTCAGGGAAAATGCATAGCTATGACCAGTGAGCTTTATGAATTCTTGTTCTTGAATGCCAATGCGAGTCATATTTGAAAGTGCTGTGCATCGACTGGAGTGGTTTGTAATTTTCTGTTTTTTTTTTTTTTTTGACGTCCAGACCAGCGCAGTTTGAAATGTTGGCAAACAAAGAAACAAATGCTGGGAACGCGATAAAATTAAACAAATGCTAGGAACGCGATAAAATTAAACAAATGCTAGGAACGCGATAAAATTAAACAAATGCTAGGGACGCGATAAAATTAAACAAATGCTAGGGACGCGATAAAATTAAACAAATGCTAGGAACGCGATAAAATTAAACAAATGCTAGGGACGCGATAAAATTAAACAAATGCTAGGAACGCGATAAAATTAAACAAATGCTAGGGACGCGATAAAATTAAACAAATGCTAGGGACGCGATAAAATTAAACAAATTCTAGGGACGCGATAAAATTAAACAAATGCTAGGGACGCGATACAATTAAACAAATGCTAGGGACGCGATAAAATTAAACAAATGCAAGGGACGCGATAAAATTAAACAAATGCTAGGAACGCGATAAAATTAAACAAATGCTAGGAACGCGATAAAATTAAACAAATGCTAGGAACGCGATAAAATTAAACAAATGCTAGGGACGCGATAAAATTGTGCGATGGGAAGCCATGATTGGTTGAAATACGTCCCTTCGTACCGTTTTATTGGTCAAAAGTAGTATGACGTAGTAAAAGTGTAATAGTCTATATAAAACATTTTAGACTCGAGGGGTAAGGCTGAAAGTCCTAAAACACAGCTGCTTATATTAATGATGATAAATCAGTACTATTCTGCTGCCATCACTCCTGGGAAAATACTGAAAACAGCAGGAAATTTATTTAGAGAATTTTGAAGAGTAAACAGGAAGACCGTACCATTTATACACACCAGGGCTTTTTGCTCGGTCTGTGCACTGTTTTTTGTTTTGTGTAGCGCAGCAGGCTTAGTGGTTACTTAGCGACAGGATGATCACGGCCCTCCATATCCGTCCGGCGGCTGACAAATGCCGGCCAGGTCAGGGATTGAGCTAACAGGTCACTTACAGAGATGAATCACTCCCTTGCAGTGGGTCAACCGACACGACGCTTATCGCTCACGCCACATCCTGATCGGCACCCGAGCGACGTTGTCAAATTTGAGTGTCGTCTGGTCGCCTTCCAGTGCTTCCGTCTGGATTCAGCTGTCCAAGCACTGCTGATTTTTCAAGAAATTACTTCAGGAAGGGAAAAATATTCGCCTGTTTTTCTGTATTCATGTTTGAGTGTGATTACAAACGTTTATTACCTTAATCACCATCACCAATATCATCGTCGCTGCATTGTCAAAATCATTACTATCATTAAATCGTTAGAATTACCATCGTTTTAATTGGAGTCATCTTTAAAAAAGTAATAATAATAATAATAATAATAATAATAATAATAATAATAATATTAATAATAATAATAATAATAATTGTAAAAACTCTTTTTCATACACTCACCAAAATCATCACGAGACTCATCACCAGAATCATTGCTACAATCTTTGTCACTAAACTGAGTTATAATGCGTGATAATCATTTTTTTTTCAGACCTGCTTGTGTTCTATTATTATTATTATTATTACTTACAAATGGCTTTTAAGGAACCCGCATGTTCATTGCCGCCCTCACATAAGCCCGCCATCGGTCCCTATCCTGAGTAAGATTAATCCAGTCTCTATCATCATATCCCACCTCCCTTAAATCCATTTTAATATTATCCTCCCACCTACGTCTCGGCCTTCCCAAAGATATTTTTCCCTCCAACCTCCCAACTAACACTCTATATGCATTTCTGGATTCGCCCACACGTGCTACATGTTCTGCCCATCTCAAACGTCTGGATTTAATGTTCCTAATTATGTTACATGAAGAATACAATGCGTGCAGTTCTGCGTTGTGTAACTTTCTCCATTCTCCTGTAAATTCATCCCTCTTAGCCCCAAATATTTTTCTAAGTACTTTATTCTCAAACATCCCTAACCTTTGTTCCTCTCTCAAAGTGAGAGTCCAAGTTTCACAACCATTCAGAACAACCGGTAATATAACTCTTTATAAATTCCAACTTTCAGATTTTTTGACGGCAGGCTAGATGACAAAAGCTTCTCAACCGAATAATAACAGGCATTTCCCATATTTATTCTGTGTTTAATTTCCTCCCGAGTGTCATTTATATTTGTTACTGTTGCTCCAAGATATTTCAATTTTCCACCTATTCAAAGGATAAATTTCCAATTTTTATATATCCATTTCGTACAATATTCTCGTCACGAAACATAATCACATAGCCTACTTTGTCTCTTCGGGATTTTCTTCCAAACCTATCTCTTTACTTCCTTTAAGTAAAATTCCCGTATTTTTCCTAATCGTTTGTGGATTTTCTCCTAACATATTCACGTCATCCGCATAAACAAGCAGCTGATGTAACCCGTACAATTCCAAAGCCTCTCTGTTATCCTGAACTTTCCTAATAGCATATTCTAGAGCAAAGTTAAAAAGTAAAGGTGATAGTGCATCTCCTTGCTTTAGCCCGCAGTAAATTGGAAAAGCATGAGATGGAAACTGATCTATACGGACTCTGCTGTACGTTTCACTATTATTACTCCTATTATTATTATTATTATTATTATTATCATCATCATCATCATCATCATCATCATCATCATCATCATTGGGAAGTATTCGTTTTCTGGTTGGCGAAAGTACGAAAAGAAATGAAGAAATAGAAGAGGAATAAGAAAATGAGTAAGAAGACTATCAAGATTCACTTTCTACTTTATATCTCGCTGTGGTGCACAGTACGGACTATGGAAAGAACACTTCCGTGCTTGACGCCTGGAGTATGCGGCAACATCTCCGACATGACTGAGTTGCGTGCAATACTCATACCTACTTCTAGGCGTATTGCATGTCATTGAATAACAGCTTGTTTTCGCCGTTGAAGTTGAAAGGGGACTCAGGATATTGTAATTGAAGGATGATAACCATAGTGATGAAATGTGTGCCATTCAGGATTGCCAACCTAGACTCACGTTTCTCGCTGTCTTGGGTGTTCCATTCGATCTATAATTTAGTGCTAGTTTTGATTATTCCATTGTTGTTCGTTTTGTAGACATGTAGACATGTTTCAAGCTAGGTTCATAATAGATGTCACTTGTCATATATTTTTTTATTTTCTAATGGTTTAGACATGCCTGCTTTTATATAGTCATTCAGTTCTCTATAATCTTGTAGTGACCTCAAAAATCCACTTTTACTTGCTAATCCATTCACTTCCACATTATAGCAAGAATAAAAAGAAAACGCTCTCATGCAGAAATGTATTGTAAGGATTTTAAGATTTTCATGGAAATTATTTACGATATAAGTGTTAAATGTGACATTTTATTTTACGAGTAGAGATATTTTCGAAATGGGGCCAGAGGACGATTATAGCAACCCTACGAACAAAATAAACCGACTTTTGACATGTGTGTCGTATAGTATGTTTAGACAGCCCTTGATCCATGCTGGTATAGAGGCAATGCTTTGACTTCTCTACTGCTGTTTTCCCGCTCATTTAATAGTGAAACTTTAATCACATTAATAGCAAGCTGTGATGTAGCTCAGTGGTAGAGTATTCGACTGCAGATGAAGAGATTTCCAGTTCAAACCTACGTGTCCCATAATTTTTTTTATAATATCTATTTTAATTCTTAAATATTTCTTTATACAAAAATAAAATAGTTGAGGCAATTTATTAATTTTTGTACACGTTCTAACTCAAAATTGTGATTTTTAAAATTCGCCTCCCGTTGTTTCAACCGCTTCATTGATCGGTTGCGATTGCTGTCAAGTGACATCTGATGGGAAGCAATTGACGATCGGAGCAAACAGTTGAAAGCCAGTGTTAAAAATACTGTTCACACTTGTATTACAAGTATTGTTTGAAACTCTATCATATATAGTAATATTTTTTTGTACTCCAGCATTATAAACAGACTTCATCGTTAGTGAAAATCGTGTATAATATGCCACATTATTGTACCAGAGCCGTAAAATATTACTATGCCAACTAAAACGTCATGACTTCTATTATGACGGCTTAACTTACTTCAGTCATATAGATAACATTATGAAACGATTTGCCATGCTATGATATTTAATGCCTCATGTTGTCATAGCAACCTCTTTCTCCATAGACCATGATATCAAACTACCCATCATTACAAATCTGATGTTGTTTCTTTATTAATTGTTTTATAATGCTGTCATACAAGAAAGTAACGTATGGAACACATTTATATGTCCTGATACTCGTCAAAATTAGGAAACTCGTTGCGCTCTTTCCTCAAATATTGACTTGTGCCATAAAATATACTATGAATTTATTTCATAATATATTATAATGTAGGGGAGGTAATAATAAAGAAATTAATCAAGAAAATGGTAACTCTAGAAATTGAACGTAAGATATTATGAGAAGCGTCATTGTTTACAGAGCACAGTAATCTATAAAGAAAGAAAGAAAGAAAGAAAGAAACAAACAAAGAAACAAAGAAACAAACAAACGAGTGAGTAAATGAATGAGTGAATGAATAAATAAATACATACATAAATAAATGACCAAGTAAATAATGAATAAATAAATGATCAAGTAAACAAATGAATAAATAAATGACCAAGTAAATAAATGAATAAATAAATGATCAAGTAAATAAATGAATAAATAAATGACCAAGTAAATAAATGAATTAATAAATTACCAAGTAAATATATGAATAAATAAATGATCAAGTAAATATATGAATAAATAAATGATCAAGTAAATATATGAATAAATAAATGATCAAGTAAATAAATGACCAAGTAAATAAATGAATAAATAAATGATCAAGTAAATAAATGA
Organism: Periplaneta americana; assembly: GCF_040183065.1. Lineage (NCBI taxonomy): Eukaryota > Metazoa > Arthropoda > Insecta > Blattodea > Blattidae > Periplaneta > Periplaneta americana. Next base: position 159,468,325 of record NC_091128.1, on the reverse strand, counting down.
ATAAATAAATGATCAAGTAAATAAATGAATAAATAAATGACCAAGTAAATAAATGAATAAATAAATGACCAAGTAAATAAATGAATAAATAAATGACCAAGTAAATAAATGAATAAATAAATGATCAAGTAAATAAATGATCAAGTAAATATATGAATAAATAAATGATCAAGTAAATAAATGACCAAGTAAATAAATGAATAAATAAATGATCAAGTAAATAAATGAATAAATAAATGATCAAGTAAATAAATGAATAAATAAATGACCAAGTAAATAAATGAATAAATAAATGATCAAGTAAATAAATGATCAAGTAAATAAATGACCAAGTAAATAAATAAATAAATAAATGATCAAGTAAATAAATGAATAAATAAATGATCAAGTAAATAAATGAATAAATAAATGATCAAGTAAATAAATGATCAAGTAAATAAATGACCAAGTAAATATATGAATAAATAAATGATCAAGTAAATAAATGACCAAGTAAATAAATGAATAAATAAATGATCAAGTAAATAAATGAATAAATAAATGACCAAGTAAATAAATGAATAAATAAATGATCAAGTAAATAAATGAATAAATAAATGATCAAGTAAATAAATGAATAAATAAATGATCAAGTAAATAAATGAATAAATAAATGACCAAGTAAATAAATGAATAAATAAATGACCAAGTAAGTAAATGAATAAATAAATGACCAAGTAAATAAATGAATAAATAAATGACCAAGTAAATATATGAATAAATAAATGGCCGAGTAAATAAATGAATAAATAAATGACCAAGTAAATAAATGAATAAATAAATTATGAAGTAAATAAATGAATAAATAAATGATCAAGTAAATAAATGACCAATTAAATATATGAAAAAATAAATGACCAAGTAAATAAATGAATAAATAAATGACCAAGTAAATAAATAAACAGATAAATACGTGGCTAAGTAAATGAATAAATAAGTAAATAAACAAGTAGGTAAATAAATAAATTATCTGTAATTGAGTAATAAATACATAAATAAATAATATATAGATAAATAAATACATGACCAAGTAAATAAGTAAATATATAAACAAATACGTGACTAAGTAAATAAATAAAGAAGTAAAAATAGAGAAATAAATGAATAATTAACTACATAAAGGAATAAGTAAGTAAATAAACAAGTAGGTAAGTAAATAAATAAATAAATACTTAGTAATTAAGTAATAAATACATAAATAATAAATAAGTGATATATAAATAAATACATGACCAAGTAAATAAATAAATATATAAACAAATACGTGTCTATCTAAATAAATAAGTGAATAAATAAAGAAATAGATAAATAAATGAATAAATAAGTAAATAAACGGGTAGGTAAATAAATAAATAAATATTCAGTAATTAAGTAATAAATAATTATTAAATAGTACATAAGTGAATAATGAATAAATAAATATTAAGTAATGAAATAATGAATAATGAAATATGTTAAACAAGGAAATAAGTAAATAATAAATATGTAAATGAATATTTTTTTCTACCTCAAATATTACAATAACTTTTATTAGGTTTGCAGTTTGGAATTACTTTTGACTGACCTTATTTATTACTATTCACATTTTTGTTAATACAGTATTATAACAAAGCTAGTCAATAATTATTTCTGAAGGGGTATGTTCCATCTACAGTATCTATGAAAAAAACAACGGCGAATCAGAAACATTACGTAGTGTGTAGTGACATTTACGTGGCCTTCTGCTACGTAAGAGAGAATAAATTGTACTTCCATCTCATACTCCAATGCACCATTCACAAACATCACAGACGGTCATCTACAAAGAAAACAGTTCCACGAAATAAAGCTGATGCGTTTGACATCCGTGTGGGAGGCCGGGTATAATGCACCCCGGTTTTGCGGGGAGCACGGGGCTTACTATGGCAAGAGTCGGTAGGGAATTGATACCTGCCAAACGGAAACAAAACAAGGCAGGATTCTTAGAAATGTTTTTCTGATTTCTCTGGCGTAGGAGTGGCTTCCGTGAAGTGCACTCCTCTGTCCTGTCGTTTGTTTTTTTTTTTTTCTGATTTAAATTTTTGAAATTCATTCCTTGCTTCATATTATTTAGATTTAATACTACTTTTTCTCACAGGGGTTGTAAGGAGTAGTGAAATGCATTTCATAACCCCTCCTACTCAAATGCAATCCTCACCTTCCCGTGGTGCAACCTATTTTTAACAAATGAATCACAGCCAAAAGCGTCCCCTAAGTGGTGAAGAGGGGATATGGTCGGAGGAGTTGTCTGACAGTCCTACCATCATATGGACCCTTTAACCAACAGTTTAGGGGTTGAATATATGTGATATAACCACCATAACATAAAAATATGATTCCTATGTTAGATTATACTTTTTGCTACGTCACTTCTCTATATTAAAAAACAAGAGAGTTAATGGCTTTATTCTCAAGAACTCAGCGATTTTTTTTTCGCATTTCCTATTTCTTTGTATTCTCTAGAATTGTATTGATTTTATTTTCTTGTCATCCAGTCGGCTCTCAAAAATCTGAAAGTTAGAATTTATAAAACAGTTATATTACCGGTTGTTCTGTATGGTTGTGAAACTTAGACTCTCACTTTGAGAGAGGAACAGAGGTTAAGGGTGTTTGAGAATAAGATGCTTAGGAAAATATTTGGGGCTAAGAGAGATGGAGTTACAGAAGAATGGAGAAAGTTACACAACGCAGAACTGCACGCATTGTATTCTTCACCTGACATAATTAGGAACATTAAATCCAGACTTTTGAGATGGGAAAGGCATGTAGCACGCATGCGCGAATCCAGATATGCATATAGAGTGTTAGTTGGGAGACCTGAGGGAAAAATACCTTTGGAGAGGCCGAGACGTAGATGGGAAGATAATATTAAAATGGATTTGAGTGAGCTGGGATATGATCGCAGAGGCTGGATTAATCTTGCTCAGGATAGGGACCAATGACGGGCTTATGTCAGGGTGGCAATGAACCTCCGGGTTCATTAAAAGCCATTTGTAAGTAGTAAGTAAGTATATTGTGATAATAAATGGTTGAAATAGTTTTAGTTTTTTCCGTTAAGTGTGCAGAAATTTGATCCAATTTGTTTGAAATTTCTTAAAAAATAATCCCCTGAAGTTAATGTCATTACTTACCGTTTATCTCGTACAGTATATTCTGTTTTCGGGAAAAAAAAATTGTTGCATTTTAGTTTATTACAAACTTATGAAGAATGTACGATGTTTTTAAGCATAAAAATAAATTCCCATGCTTTTTCATAAAGTTGCAATGTAATGACAAATTCTTTGAGGACTTTATTAATTGTTTCTTTTGAATCACCCTGTGTAAGAACACAGGGTATAAAATTTTCAACTGCTAGAACACATTGTCACATCGTATTCAAAGAATAAAGAGAGATTATGGAAATCAGTTAGTTTTTCCGACCACAAGGCTGGAAAGAGAGAGATGAAAATCGAAGTAAATCAATTCATATTGGAGTCTGTCACGTAGTGAAACCATTGACATCTCTGCTTAAATTAGGTGCGTGTAATAGAGTGTAGATCGCAGCCTGAAGCAGATTGTGGAGGCGAACAGAATTGCAGGAATGTGCAACGCTGTTGACAAGAATGCAGGCAGCGTGAGTTCCCCTCCCCTCCCCCCCACGGCCTCGTGGAGACAGGCGTGTCGCGGCTTTATGAATACATATAAGCGCGTTCGCAGATTTTTCTGTATTAAATCTCAGTGTGTAAATGTGTCTTCTGTGCATGTGTTCAGCATAGAAAATAACTTCCCTATTCCACCTTCGCTTTTACAGTGACTTTCGAATTTTTATAGACATTGCAAACACTAAATTATTTTACCACCGGCGTGGTCTAAGGGTACGAGTTAACAGGACTGTGCTGGGTCGTGAGTTCGAATATAGCTCAGATTGATTACTTTCTTGCGTTTCTTGCGTGGTTTTCCTCAACTGTAAAGTGAATATCAGGTAGTCCTATGGCTAATTATCAGTGCCTTCTCGATAAAATATCGTGTCACTAGAACCAGTTTCATTGACGCTAGACGCAGTTGATCAAATGTAGCTATACCGGATGATTCAGTAAAAAAAAAAAAGGAAAACTAGTGAAAATGAAATATTTTACATTTTTATAGATACAGCTTTTATTTTTGACACACATATATATTTTAGCAACCTAATAGAGTTACCAAAATCTAACTTTCACAACACAATTATCTTTTAAGTTAAACGAATTCAATTAAAAATAAAAGTGAGGAAAATTTTCAAAATTCTGTTTTCTCGAAAAAGTACCATATTACTATAACCAATTAATCAATTCTATCGACGCTAGGTGCAGTTGATAAAATGTAGTTATACCGGGTGATTCAGTAAGAATTTACAAAAAAAAAAAATAAGGCAAGAGTATAGTGAAAATGAAATATTCTACATTTTTATACATACAGATTTTATTTTTGGTACACATATGTATTTTAGCAACCTAATAGAGTTACCAAAATCTAACTTTTACAACACAATTATCTTTTAAGTTATCGGTATTCAATTAAAAATAAAAGTGAGGAAAATTTTCGAAATTCTGTTTTCTCGAAAAAGTACCATATCACTATAACCAATTAACCAATTTCATCGACGCTAGGCGCAGTTGATAAAATGTAGCTATACCGGGTGATTCAGTAAGAATTTACAAAAAAACGGCAAGAGTATACTGAAAATCAAATATTCTACATTTTTATACATACAGCTTTTATTTTTGGTACACATATGTATTTTAGCAACCTAATAGAGTTAATAAAATCTGACTTTCATAATACAATTATCTTTTAAGTTATCGGTATTCAATTAAAAATAAAAGTGAGGGAAATTCTCAAAATTCTGTCATCTCGAAAAAGTACCATATCACTATAACCAATTCCATCGACGGTAGGTGCAGTTGATAAAATGTAGTTATACCGGGTGATTTTCAGTATGAGCCTGCAAAAATGAAGGCAGGACTGTAGAGAAAATAAAATATTCACCTTTTTTTTTTTGTTACAACTTTCATTTTTTGTACATACGTACATGTATCTTAGCAACCTAATAGATTTGCTAAAATATGACTTTCATTATACCTATTTTTAAAGTTATTCAACTAAAAAGGGAATAGATTTTAAAATTCTACTAGTACAAATTTAATCCAATCATTCTGAATATTTTATAGAGCACCACTCCTATGTTAGGAAGTTAACAATCCTTTCATTTTTTAAAGGTAATCCTAGAATACAGAGAAAAAATAATTTGTAAAATAACTGCAATATTGTTTAAAATTTTTTTATGTCACATACAGGGGCATCATTTTATTTTTACTTCAATTTTTATTGTACCTGAGTTTTTGAATGTACTTCACTCCCATCCCCCTTACTAGTAAACTTCCAACCGTTCTTCACACAGAACCAACCGTATACTGACAAAGTCGCCTTACGGTCATAGTAAACACAAACAGTACTCAGTTAATGAGTATAGTACGTTCCAGAAATATGTTCGCTTTCAATATTGAATCATATTCTCGCACAAGTACTGTCGTTCGTTTGCCTGTGTCGCTTCCCGGTTTCTCCCACCCACTTCTGCCCGTCCCCTTTGTGGCTGGGCTGTCTTTGCTCTTTTCTGAAAACATTAATTTCTGTTAGGAATTGGACGTCTACGTAATATTATACAACTGTTTAAAATAATTTAAATAAAAGGACCTCGTTAAGTAATTAACTCTCACGTGATTTCCCCCCTTTCTACGACCCTGCGACAAAACCACTTGGACGGACAGTAGATAGCATGTCTGAGTAATTTTATCTTTTCGGATCGGGCAGAAGTGAAGATTGAATTTACAGTACGTAAGGTACTTTTTTTATAGATTAGGTACGCAATTATTTCAACATGAGTTACTAGTACGAAAGACGAAACTGGTAATTGGAATTAGGTATAATAGTTTGTGTGCGATGCAAAAAAGAACTGAAGCCTGTATCGAAATGAACGGCCATCATTTTCAAATATGTGTTTAAATATCAATATTATGATTATTTTTCAATTTAACTTCATTCTCTATATTGTACGCTAATGTGCTGTAGACAGTATAATATGCACTGCATAATGAATACGTCCGAATGGAAAGCTCAGTTCGAGCGTAAAAACACTTATTGTTAATACTTTACTATATTTTGATTAAAGAAAAACCTAATGAAAATTATCAAACTCAAAATCGCGATATTTCCTACTTTACGTATATGGATGAACTACTTTTCATCCCTCCTATACCTAGTAAAGTGATTTGTTTGTATCTTACGCCAGTATCATCGAACTCCAGTCGTGGAAGAGGGTAACAAATGGTGTTTCCGGTTCACAACCTTTATGCCAAAGGTATAGCCAGGTTAATATTAGAAATGTTAGTAAAAATAAAATGATGTCCCTGTATATTTTTTTCTTTTAAATTTGTAGAGCTGGAAAAAATTAATGCATAAATTTTTTAAGTGTGGTGTAGTGAATGCACAGAAAAAAAAAATCAGATTCGTAACTAAAAAATTTTAGAAGCCTTAGTGATTTGAATGAAGAGAAATACACAAAATATTATAGCAGAGAAACATTAATTTGAAATTGACACTTCAATAACAAGAAACTTCAATTATAACGTCATTAGGAGCGATTGTAGCCATCTCTGATTCAATTAAAAATACGCAAGGGATGTTTGAAAATATGCTGCAGAATCTCAAACGCCGATATCTGCTTGCATTGAGGTTGTTGGCCATCATTTTGGGAAACTGTTGTGAGGTACAAAATGGTGCGTTGTTAACTGCTGTTTGTAAATTATGTGAAAATAATTTTAAAGTATAATTAAGTGTAAATATAATTAATAAATGTAAATAATATGGAAATCATAGATGCAGTTCATAGAATCTAGTTTTCTATTAATTTAAGTGTACCTTGTCGTCCTTTCAATCTGCAGGATTATTTCACTATTTATATATGTTGAAGCTCATATCTCATTAATCTTGCTTGGCAGAAGCTCAAAATGTTCACGAGAGCATCCTCTATTTCCTGTTTATTTGTTCCACGCTTTACTGAATCACTCTGTATAATCATAATTATCGACGCTTTACTTAATCACTCTGTATAGTCGTATTTAAAAACTTTCTTTGTCCATCTACAACAACAACAGTAATAATAATGGCAAGTGGTTAATCCAGAAAGAGCTGTTTCGATCATATAATTTCATTCTACTAACTAAATTTTGTAAAATTCTTCTTTATATTTGTCGTCTGAACAAATAGAAATTATTTCTGCACTTGGTTGGCCAGCCTGTTCTTTCTGGTCTTTCAGCATCGCTTTTTCTTTGGGATTGTAATTAAATGCTATTTTCAATGGCCTGTAATTAGGCATTCTCTCTCTGTAATATACTCTCTCTCTCTCTCTCTTTTAATCTATAGTCTTTAATTTCCTTCACAAAATTAAGGATATCCAATTGCTTCCACGTGCTGTCATTACAGATGTGATCCCTCACAAAGGAACATTAAAAAATTGAAGATGCGATTTCCTATGGTAACCATGGAACGTCTGGCACATGTAGAGAATAGACTCAAAGTATGGTTTTCAACTTCTTTAGAAGAAAATAAGACAGGCTAAGGAATGGACAACATTTTTTTTCTATTTACGAATTATTTAGTTCAATTACTGAAGAACAATTTTATTGTATAATTTGACAGATTTAAAATAAAATCTATATATATAATTTGAACTGGTAATGGAAATTACGGGAAAACGGCTGAACGGATTTTAATAAATTGCCCCTCATTTTGAAGCTTGGAACCCAAAGTTTTTCGGAAAAGTATTAGTTTTCAGTGAAATGTTAATTTTCCTACGTAATTTTCCTATTTTCCAAAATCCATCTGTTGTCAGGTTTGAGAACAATTTTATTGAATCACGGCCGACACACACTACAATAAACAATAGGCTATTACACGAAGGCCATGACCTGCAGGATTGCCGACATATTTAGAGCTCAATTCAATTTGTTATTAAAAACTGATTCTGCAGTGTATAATTTTCTGAGTACAGCTGTGTATTGGATATTCAAATCTACGAAACTTGAGGTGGTTTTATGACATTATTACCATTAGAAATTAAATATTATTATAGTTAATATCATGATGCGTCCATTTTTCATTAATTGTACATAATATTGATGCTATATTGATGACATGAAAGTGAAACGTTTTGTGGTTATGTAAGTAAATGTAAAGAATATCTTAATTTAGATCTTCATTTCTATAATTTACTGAGTGGCTGCTATATATAACTACAAAACTTAAGTAAGATAATAATATTGTTATTAAAAATCAAATATTTTTATAATTATTAACCCAGTGGTGTTGGGTCTTATTCATATACTTAATGGCGGTGTAGTGTAGATATTGATATGTGTCATTGTCTTCAGTATTGGTTCGAGAGAGAGCAAAAATTACAGTTCCTAAGGAAAGATAAAAATGTATTACTTACTGATAAAATAAGAGGCCTAGAAAATTTTGTAGTCTCCATATCATTTCAGCAAGATCTCTTAATAAGATAAAATGATTTTACGCTCTACGTTTCAAGTTCTACATGCAGCAGCTATACGAAAATGCTATTGTTCGAAAGCTTAGCATACCTGACATTTTTTTAACTTTCGCCTACAATCCACAATGACCTGAAATAGCTACTGCTATCGTCCTGACATTGATACTTGCGTTTACGCGTTGAAACTCAAAAACTGAAAATGGATAGGTTCAAGAAAAAGTAATTGGCCTAAAAAAAATCCTTTCAGAGGGAGTATGTTTCATTATTATGGAAGCAAATAACTATTAAAAAGACAAGTATTCTTCATTGAAAATAAATCTGAAAGATATTTATTTGAACGTCTAACGAAGTTAGTTTGCAGCAGCATTTGCTGCACAAGCCACTAGTTTTGATATATTTTCCTTTTGTGTCTACTTTCTCCCCGCATTTAAATTTAACAAGGCGTAGCCTTCGTGTTAACTACTTCATAATCGCTTCCTCATTCCATGTGGCCTAGTCTAGAGACAAGAATGCAATTGATAGTGGGAACGAATCACACATCAATATGACGACAATGAGTTCTTTGAAATTGTGATGAATATGTGATTACAGAGGAATGGATTCATTTGGAAATTAATACCACAGTTAAGTACTTTAAAATTATACTAGGGCCTATCTTAAATTAACTATTTATGTCTTTGTACTCCCCGCATTTGTTAAACATTCTAATTGTCGTAAGAATAATAATAATTTTTAATTAAATTGTAATAAAGGTCAATATTTCGTCAAGCCTTTACACGTTAAAAAGCTTTTCACTTGAATCTTTTCCAAGTCCATCTGATACGAAAATCACAAATCTACAGCAACTGTTTTTAACACGGCCCCCTTGTACAAATATATAAATTGCTAAACAAAAAACGGTATTCATTTGTTATTTAATACGTCGTCGACACTGTTGACGATAAACGTTTCAACAGTTCAGCTTCTAACTGCAAACTAAGATATTCCCGCGAAAAACAGTATCAGTGCGTATTAATTTGGAAATTGAAGCAGGCTTGAATAAATTCAAGGGAAAAATTGTTCACAGAGAGATTTACCTAAAAACTATATTTGCATAATATATGTTACTACAGGTACGTTAACAGAAAACCACAATTTAAAGTCACACAGAGTTTGTGTGCACTCGATGTGGGTTTCTGGCGTCTTTTCAGCCCACTCGAGTTATCTGGATAAAATAAGGAAAAACTGAGACGGCGTTGGGTGAAGTTTCTGGATAGCTCAGTCGGTAGAGCGTTGGTGCGCTAAGCCAAGGGTCCGAGGATCAATACCCGGCCCCGGTACAATTTTTCCTTTGAATTTATTCTAATTTGGAAGTCTTCGGCTAGAATACAACTCGTGTCAGGTCGTATATCACACCATTTCATATTTGTAACACTTTCTCTGCAATAATTTTACTGGAATGTCTCTTAGTCGGTTTTAAACTCCACAGTTGTACATGCCCCAAACCTTTCATAGTGTCTCCGATATTAGTACTAGTGTTCAAGCGTTAAATTTACAGCGTCGTATAGGGATACGTAATTCTCTTTCCGGAATGTAGACAAGCTGTTACCATAGCAACTTGTGTCCTAAGTATGTGGCATGCACACATAGCTGAGGGAACTGCTTCTACATACATCAGATTTCAGACAGGGACAGGAGATAAGGAGCCGAGGGGAAAGGGGAATCCCCGCATATGAATAACCAACGGAATGCGGTGACGTCACTCAGATTAATAATTGTTATTGTGCTATGGTTTTACTCCCAGAAGTTGGTAGCACTAGCCTCTCGTGGGATTCCAAACTACGACAGAGTTAAGTGATTAGTGGTTGGATTTGCTAGCTGAGAAGGAATTTTGTGCCTGAACATTGCTTCGATTCCAGTCTGTCGTGTATGTACAGTCATGCCTTTCTCTTTCAGTAATATCGTGGACACTAAATAACGTAGTATTTGATGATGATGATGATGATGATGATGATGATGATGATGATGATAATAATAATAATAAATAATAATAATAGTAATAATAATATTAATAGTAATAATAATAATAGTAATTTTATTTATTTATTTATTTATTTATTTATATTTTAACGTGCAAAACAACAGCACAAGGCCAATTACAGTTTAGCACGACACACAACAGAACAAAACAACAAATGATGATGAGCATGAATGATAGAAAATGGGAATGAGATGAAAATACAAACAATATAATAGTCTACATTAATCATAACAAAGTAAGATAGCACAAATAATTATTAAAATTAATACAGTGAAATAATTGAAGGGCTCGGTGCAATAAGGTGCTAACCCTCACTTTTGTGAAAATTGAGATTTATACACAAACATACGTGGAATAATATTGTGCACTTTCTGTCAAAAGATGGCTCTGGTATGAGTATAAATTTCGCAGCAGTAAATGCATATCCTTCTTCTAATCAGTGTTAAGAGTCATTTGTTTTGAGCAATAAGGCGCCAACCTATACCAAGTTGGAAGGAGAAAGTAGCCAAATGAACAGATTATAAAAAAATAAGTTAATTGAAACGATGACGTGAGTAACTACACTGATGATAGCATCGACGAGCCAGATTATATTATATCTGACTGGAAATGAAGGCACATCGGAAGAGGTGAGGATTAATTTAATTTCTCATTATTAAAATAGTATTGAGGGATGACACCTTCTTGCATCAAAGTTAAACATTATAAAAGCTACATGCGTGTGTCCATGCAAGAGGGGGACATTTTGAGTATCTGCTCTAGACAACTGACAATTAGCCTACCTTCTCTCAAGCAGACAGGTCCATTAGGTGTGGAATCAAATGGGGATAGATACGGTACGTGATATTCGTGAAACTCGGAAACGGGGATGAATATTAAAAAAATGTATAAGGATTTTTGTTGCAAATAGGGTCCTGAATCACCTCCTTAAGGCTTGACCTCATCTTTTGATACACCCTGTATAATCTTAAATGCTAATAAAAAAAAAGAAGTTTACAGTAACGAAGATGCATCAGTTGGACTTTAAAAATTTTCGTCCATTGACTGATTGACTGAAGAAAATAGTTTCAGATTCAAAGAAACCTCTCCAATTTTCAAATTCCTCTTTGTTTAAGATTGACTCAGCTTTACCAGGCATTTTAGAGTTTCGGTTACACTTACTAGCATGAACTGTCATTACATTCAGTACACTCTCAAGAAATGGGGTCGTCATAGTTCAACAATTTCAATTTGTGATTTACAACCTAAATATTCAACACAACTTCCTATAGAGAGTCGAAAATTAGCAGATGTAATGTTACTTCTGGAATAGATCCCACCAGTACATCATATTTTCTACAGGAATCTCGTTACTCACGGTACTGCAGGTGAAGAACATTAACCTAAAAATGTGGATATACTTGATGATATATAGTGCATGGTAAAACTGAATTGTTGTATTGCCATTTAAATTTCGGCCAGTGTATGGCACCAGTGCCCACCCAGCATCGTGATGCACAAGGGGAGCTGCGATAGGTAGCGAAATCTGATTACGAAAGCCGCTATAACGGCTGGGGGGATCACCGTGCTAACGACACGATATCTGCATTCTGGTTGGATGATCGTCCACCTCTGCTTCGACATGTGGACGTGAGATCAGCAGCCGGCTGGACGATCATGGTCCTTCATGGACTGCCGTGCCTCGGATTATTATTATTATTATTATTATTATTATTATTATTATTATTATTATTATTATTATTATTATTATTATTATTATTATTATTATAAGCAAATCTTGTTGCAAACACAGTATAATACAAAGTTAAATTAGTATGTCCAAGTGTAGAGGACAAATTCAGATATTATTCATTATAATTAATTTAGTTAGGTTGTATAAGTGTTCAGAATAAATTTATGTTTGTAATTCTTCCGTAATCTCTCTCAAAGCAGTGTCCAACCATCTGGTGCAATAAGGTGCTAACCAACATAGGCATCCCCGGTTATCAAATATGCCTATAATATAGGTCTTCCAAATTCAGTAAAATGTTTCAAAATTACATAAATGTAACTTAAGAGTCACAGCTTCATATTGAAAGCAGTTTCAGCATTTAAATTTCAATATTTGGAATTATGCGTTTTTCTAAACTTTAAAATGCTCATATCTCAGAAGTAACTACGTGTGGGTTAACACCTTATTGCACCGAGTCCTTCAATTAAAATAATGGCAACTGAATAGAATGAATTACAAATGTATTAATGAAATCATACAAATGAGACTGGAATAATATAAGTAGTATTGTAAAGATATGCAGTTGACAAAAATAGAATACTAATACAAAAAATGCAATAAAATGAACAACTATGGTACACATTACATAATAGAGATAACAACAAAATGAGTATAGATTACAATGATTAGTTTACAAGAATTAATACTATTATATTTTATGGAAAGGAGATGATTCATACAGAAGTATTACCAATATGTGTAGAAGGATAATGCAATTAATGTTAGCAAAGACATTGCCATATTCTAATACTTCTATACATTGAATGGATCGAAATCGCCTACATGTAAGTTAGCATGTTTAATACATCTGGAGACCGGCGAGGAAGATTTAGAATTTCTAATATAGAAGAGTTTGTGATGTCTCATGTCCTTCATAGGAATACGAAGGCTGACACTGTTTAAGAAAGATTGACAATTAATGTCACCTTTAAGGATCTTACGTAAGAATAAGTAATCGAGATCATGACGTCTGGTATAAAGGCTTCGACAATTAAAGTGCTCGCATTTTTATCATAGTTATATCCAGAGTTATTAGGCAAAAATCTGTACGAACATAATGATATAAATTTCCTTTGTATATTTTCCAGTTTTGCCGAATCAGTACTTGAAATAGAGTTCCAAACTACAGATGCATATTCGAGTTTCGATCTCACTAATGTATAGTATAGTATTAAAAGAGAATCAGGTGTTGAAAAAGAATAAGTTATTGACCGAATTATTCCTAACATTCTTATTGCATAGTTATAAATATAATTTATGTGGTTATGAAAATATAATTTATTGTCAAGTAATACACCGAGGTCTGTAATAGTCTTTTCTGTTAATTAATACAGTTTTTAGAAGATAGTTATATTTTAGTGTAGATGTTTTCCTTGAAAATGATATTACATGAGTTTTCGATTCATTAATCATCATCCCGTTATCAACTGACCATTTGGTAATTGAATTAATGTCATCCTGAAGAAATTGACAGTCAGCATTACTTCTGATTTTTCGAAAAATTTTAAGATCGTCAGCGAATAATAGATAGTCAGAACTTATTCTTTTGCAAATGTCGTCAATGAAGATTAAAAATAGAAGAGGTCCTAAAATTGAGCCCTGGGGCACACCACAAATAATATTAAATGAATCGGAGATAGTATTCGAAATTCGTACACAAGATTGTCTGTCGTGTAAATAATTTTCAAACCAGTTTATGTAACTTACCGATAATCCTATATTATTTAATTTAGACAATATGATAATAATAATAATAATTATTATTATAATAATAGTAATAATAATAAAATAGTACTAATAATAATAATAGTAACAATAATAATAACAATAATAATAATGATAATAATAATAGTAATAATAATGATATTGATAATAATGGTAATAATAATAGTAATAATAATAAAAATAATAATAATAGTAATAAAATAATAATAATAACAATAATAATAATAAAATAATAGTAATAAATAATAATAATAATAATAATAATAATAATAATGATGATAATAATACTAGTAATAATAATGATATTAATAATAATGGTAATAATAATAGTAATAATTATATTAATTATTATTATTGCTATTATTATTACTATTATTATTACTATTATTATTATTATTATTATTATTATTTATTATTATTATTATTATTATTATTTATTATTATTATAAGTATTAACTATTAGTGTTAATTATTATTATCAGTATTATTAATTGTATTATTATTATTATTATTATTAATTGTGATTATTGAGTGTAATTAGTTACCATTTCCACCGAGTATTTACTCATTTGCAGTATGAATAAATACATACAACTATTTTAGGCGTTACGCAGAAGTCCAGTTATTCTATGTTGTTGCAAGCCAGTTTCTTCCACAAAATGGCATCACAAGAGCCAATTTTTCGTGAACGTCCTGTATATTTAGAAAGTTTGGCTTTTTGTGAGGGCAGAGAAATGCTGGAACATTCTATAGATCGACCTGCTGAATTCACATCCCAACACAACTTAACACAGTTGCGTTGTGTCGACACAATTACGCTAACTTAATCGTTACGACACCATTTTCTATTGAGCAGTGTAATTTAACAGCCTGTAGTGTGCTGCGATAAAATCTGGCATTGTTGCTCGCGGAATAACTGAAACTTGGTTAGGTGCAACAAACCGCCAGCCGTCTTCCATTGATTGTTTCGAGGTGTAAACTAAGTCGAGTGCGTTAAACATCATCTTCCGCCACAAAACTTCTGATAACTTCTACCCGCGGGTTGTGACGCGCCGTGAGACGAAAATTACCACAAATACGGAAGTTGAGATATAGCGTACAGTCTGGCTGAATGGATTGGATCCGAAGGCCACTGTTTACACAGAGATTAATGATGCTCCTCCAGTTGTCATGGAGACAGTGTGTAAAAATGCTGCTAGGACGCGGCGAAAGCAGGATTTCCTTGCGGAGTTCAGTGACATTGCTTCGAATGCAGATGTCTGAAGAGGAGGAGGGGAAATCAGTCAGAAAGAAGGTACAGGTTTAAGATTTTAGGAAATAATAATTGTCACAACTGCCATATTATGTTATTGTTCTTAACTTACATTAATATTATTATTTCCACGTGAATCGAATTGCGTTACACTTCTTCATTTAACCGCTAGATGGCAGTATAGGCAGTCCCGAAGATAACCGTTTATTATGAACAATATACAGTTCTCCGTTGCTAGGAGACGACTGAAGTTATTTCTGGTGGGAAAACTTAACGTGTGTAATATTCAAGCAACGCTTGCCTATTCAGAAAGCAAGCCATATCCCGTGTATTAAAACTCGCAGAGATGTTAGAACTACAACAAAACTTATGCAGAATGTGAGCTTCCATCCCAGCAAAGCGAATAGGTTTAAAAGACGTCTATACTCCATGCGCAGTCAGCTTTGAAACCTTTCAGTACCAACAAGGACACTTACCGCCATGGAAAGTGTTTGTAAGTTTAAATTCTTTCGATATTCGCGCAGAAATTATTATTATTATTATTATTATTATTATTATTATTATTATTATTATCAGCTTCTTGTCTATGCGGATGACGTGAATATGTTAGGAGAAAATACACAAACGATTAGGGAAAACACGGAAATTTTACTTGAAACAAGTAAAGCGATCGGTTTGGAAGTAAATCCCGAAAAGACAAAGTATATGATTATGTCTCGTGACCAGAATATTGTACGAAATGGAAATATAAAAATTGGAGACTTATCCTTCGAATAGGTGAAAAAATTCAAATACCTGGGAGCAACAGTAACAAATATAAATGACACTCGGGAGGAAATTAAACGCAGAATAAATATGGGAAATGCCTGTTATTATTCGGTTGAGAAGCTCTTATCATCCAGTCTGCTGTCCAAAAACCTGAAAGTTAGAATTTATAAAACAGTTATATTACCGGTTCTTCTGTATGGTTGTGAAACTTGGACTCTCACTCTGAGAGAGGAACATAGGTTAAGGGTGTTTGAGAATAAGATGCTTAGGAAAATATTTGGGGCTAAGCGGGATGAAGTTACAGGAGATTGGAGAAAGTTACACAACACAGAACTGCACGCATTGTATTCTTCAACTGACATAATTAGGAACATTAAATCCAGACGTTTGAGATGGGCAGGACATGTAGCACGTATGAGCGAATCCAGAAATGCATATAGAGTGTTAGTTGGGAGACCGGAGGAAAAAGACCTTTAGGGAGGCCGAGACATAGATGGGAGGATAATATTAAAATGGATTTGAGGGAGGTGGGGTATGATGATAGAGATTGGATTAATCTTGCACAGGATAGGGACCGCTGGCGGGCTTATGTGAGGGCGGCAATGAACCTTCGGGTTCCTTAAGTAAGTATTATTATTATTATTATTATTATTATTATTATTATTATTATTATTATTATTACAAGGACCATTAAGAAAGTAAAAGCTGAAAAAAAAAATAAAATAAAGAATATTTATGGGGGTATTGAAGAATGTTTAGCACTTTGGATTTTCTTAGCAACGTAATTTCAGTCCTTCATGTTCATTTCGTCATCATTATCACCTCCATCTTTATCCAGATTGCTTACTTCCATAATCATGATATTAAGGAATTCTAAAGATAAACATTAAATTAATGTAAATCTCATTCAAATGACACATTAGTGAAATACTAAACAAGTAACAAGTAAAATCATCAAACAAATACCTGACTGGATATTTAATCGACATTGTTTCCCATTCATTTTGTAATGTTTTTCCTATATTATATATATATTTTTTTATCCTGTTAAAGTTAACTGTAAAACATTAATTTAGTAACTTATTTTCTAAACTCCATTTATATATAACTAGTGCTTGTGCAGCAAATGCTGCTGCAAAATAAGTTCGTTAGACGTTTCAAATAAAAATTTTTCAGATTTATTTTCAATGAAGAATACTTGTCTTTTTGATAGTTATTTGCTTCCATAATAATGAAACATACTCCCTCTGAATTGATTTTTTAGGCCAAATACTTTTTCTTGAACCTATCCAACTTCAGGTTTTGAGTTTCAACGCGAAAACGCAAGTATCAATGTCAGGACGATAGCAGTAGCTATTTCAGGTCATTGTGGATTGTAGGCGAAAGTTATAAATGTCAGGTTTGCTAAGCTTTCGAACAATAGCATTTTCGTATAGCTGCTGCATGTAGAACTTGAAATGTAGAGCGTAAAATCATTTTATCCTACTAAGAGATCTTGCTGAAATGATCTGGAGACTACAAAATTTTCTAGGCCTCTTATTTTATCAGTAAGTAATACCTTTTGATCTTTCCTTAGAAACTGTAATTTTTGCGCTCTCTCGAATCAATACTGAAGACAATGACACATATCAATATCTACACTACACCGCCATTAAGTATATGAAAAAGACCCAACCCCACTGGGCTAATAAGTATAAAAATATTTTATTTTTAATAACAATATTATTATCTTAAGTTTTGTAGTTATATATAGCAGCTACTCAGTAAATTATAGAAATGAAGATCTAAATTAAGATATTCTCTACATTTACTTACATAACCTCAAAACGTTTCACTTTCATGTCATCAATATAGCATCAATATTATGTACAATTAATGAAAAATAGACGCATCATGATATTAACTATAATAATATTTAATTTCTAATGGTAACAATGTTATCAAACCATCTCAAGTTTCGTAGATTTCAATAGCCAATACACAGCTGTACTCAGAAAATTATACACTGCAGAATCAGTTTTTAATAACAAATTGAATTGAGCTCTAAATATGTCGGCAATCTTGCAGGTCCATGGTCTTCGTGTAATAGCCTATTGTTTATTGTAGTGTGTGTTTTGTTCTGGAATTTTAATCAAGTCGGCCGTGATTGAATAAAATTAGTTCTCAAAACTGACAACAGATGGATTTTGGAAAATAGGAAAATTATGTAGGAGAATTGACATTTCACTGAAAACTACTACTTTTGCGAAAAACTTTGGGTTCCAAGCTTCAAAATGAGGGGCAATTTATTAAAATCCATTCAGCCGTTTTCCCGTAATTTCCATTACCAGTTCAAATTATATATATAGATATCTAGATTATATTGTAGTAAATTGGCATAATTTTTATTAGCAATAGCATTTATTATAATATTTAGATTATTTTGTAGTAAATTGGCATAATTTTTATTAGCAGTCACTTAATATATTTTAAAGTTACCAGCGTATATCAGAGATAAAGACATGGGGCAGTGTGTAACTATGAATTCACTGTTTGAACCTGATACGAAAGTAAATCGAAGCAGTATAAACATACCTCTTCTACCTCTTTCAAGGACTCGAACACATAGAGGAGCTAGAAAAGTTAACATTTTCGTGTTTTGAGATGCAGAAAAATATTTATGTTTGAATTCCTGAAACATTGTGTCATTGTAACTTTGTCTTAGAATGTTAAGAGTTTAAATAGATAAATAAATAAATAAATAAATAAATAAATAAATAAATAAATAAATAAATAAATAAATAAATAAATAAATAAATAAGTAGGGGAGAGTCGGGTAGTATCGGACATCGGGTAATATGGGACAGTGAGTTTCTTTCATCTACCACACGATGATAGTACCTGATTGACATGTTTACGTTTCTGTGATGTCGCATAGAGAAACGTAACCATGTCATTCAGGTACTACCATATGGTGGTAGATGAAAGAAACGCACTGTCCGATATTACCCGATGTCCGACTCTCCCCTAAGTAAGTAAATAAATAAATAAATAAATAAGTACTTAACGTTTTTTCCCGTTGGGAGATAAAGATATGTTTGCATTTTGTAGATTTACGTATTGTTAAGAATGTTAATGGGGGGGGGGGGAAGAGGGAAAACATTTAAAAGCTACTCGAAAACGAACAAATTGTATTAAATTTTTTTGTTTGAAATATCTCAAAGAATAACTCCCTCAAATTAATGACATTACTTACTGTTCACTCTGTATTACAGTAATATGAAAATTATAATATTGATTTTAAGAGCCCTCTGTTGAAATACGGCCTAATCGAACCTTTGGGCATGGTATTGGGATGGGTGAGTGATTCTGTTATTGTAATAGCTCTGGTTGAGTATAAGAACTCTTATTTGCTTAACAGAGTTCTTATTTGTAGGTTGTTTTGACGCTCTTTTTGGATTTCAATGCGGAATAACGTCTACAGTTGAAAACGTAGTTAAATGAAATACTACTACTACTAGTCATTCAGGTTTCTTCCTTTAGAAATCGCAATTTTCACGTCTTTTCACTGCTGACAATAGTTACAACTCTGTTTAAGTATGTTAACGTTTATTCCTTCACTCAAGAACTAAGCTACTAAGACGAGTGTTTTCTCATCGGTACGGACCTGAAGATCAAGTCTATGTTATTAATAAGAGTGTTTTCTAATCGGTACGGACATGAAGATCAAGTCTATGCTATTAATAAGAGTGTTTTCTCATCGGTACGGACATGAAGATCAAGTCTATGCTATTAATAAGAGTGTTTTCTAATCGGTACGGACCCGAAGATTAAGACGAAGTAAATAATGAGATATTGTAAGTGCAATGACAGGCCTAGTCACCGGCGTGGCTCAGTGTGTTAAGGCGCTCGCCTGCCGGTCTGAAGTTGCGCTCGGGCGCGGGTTCGATCCCCGCTTGGGCTGATTACCTGGTTGGGGTTTTTCCGAGGTTTTTCCCAACCGTAACGTGAATGCCAAGTAACCTATGGCGAATCTTCGGCCTCATCTCGCCAAATACCATCAATCTCATGATGCTAAATAACCTAGTAGTTGATACAGCGTCGTTAAATAACCAATTGAAAAAACGTAATGCCACAGTCTAGTATAGAAAGTCACGAAGCTTGAGTTGATGAGAGTATTAGAAACAATAGACTGTGCAGGTACTATTTCGCATTGTCTGTAATGAGGCGATAGTAGCGATCCTAGTGGTTAGCAACTATATATGGATGCATATTTACTATATATTGAGCTTCGTGACTGTATATACTAGACTGTGGTGATTCTGTCTTCTGGCTCAGTGACAGCAAGGTCACAGAGGATTGAAATCAGGAACAGCTCTGATGGGCAGGAAGCATCGGGCGCTTTGTTTTATTAGAATCGCATGAATTGGTTCCACAATAGCAATTTCCGGCTCTCAGAGCAGTCGTTAGCCCTCAAAGTGGAGTGCCTCCCCCAGTTCCTTAGACAACGGAAGCATTTTTATGTCTGTCTAAATCCCAGTACAGGTTGCAGGGAATTCCCCGGTACAGAAACTTTGCTGATACGTGATTGTAGTTTCGATGTATCGATTTCTTTGGACTTCAGATTCCGAGCACGTAGCGAGTGCGAGCACAGCCTCCTTGTCTTGATCTTCCGGTCCGTACCGATGGGAAAACGCTGCCCGCTGTTCCTGCTTTGTAACAATTTTTAGCAACAGCACGGAAATTGAACATTGTGGCCGTGTTGTAGCATTATACTCAATAGCTTTGAAGTCGGGCGAAGGAAAAGAATTCTTCTGTAACATAATTTCAACTTTCAACAAGCTCTTAAAGACGCATTTGCCACATTCTCAGTTTTCTACGCTACAAGTCTGAGCCACTTGTATTTATTTTATTATTTCATGTAATTATTTAATGTGAAAAAATTGTTAATGTAAGGTTCCTATCCCTGTATATATACTGTATTTTGTTATTTCGTGTAATTATTGTAAAATCACTTTTAATGTGGAGATCCTATTAATGATTTTATCTATACTAATAATAAATCTGTAGCCGAAATTTTTCTGCTAATTTTCGATTTTATAAAAATAATTGGTCCTGACATATATAATTAACCACTCTGAAATCGAAAATCGCTTTTTTGAAATTTTTGTTTGTATGTCTGTCTGTCTGTCTGTATGTTTGTTACCTTTTCACGCGATAATGGCTGAACCGATTTCGATGAAAATTGGAATGTAAATTAAGTTCGTTGTAACTCAGATTTTAGGCTATATGACATTCAAAATACATTATTTAAAAGAGGGGTTATAAGGGGACCTGAATTAAATAAATCGAAATATCTCGCTTATTATTGATTTTTGTGAAACATGTTACATAACAAAAGTTTCTTTAAAAATGATTTCTGAAAAGTTTTATTCTTTGAAAAATTTTGATAGGACTGATATTTAATGAGATAAATGAGTTTTAAATTAAAATAACTGCCATCTAAGGCCGTGTAATGAATTAAAAAACAAATGACTTCGTCTATAAGCGGCCTTGGACAGCAACAATCGAAAGCTATGAAAGATAGCCTACAGAGAATGTTTCTGTGTTTGTATGATGTAATATCAGAAGCTAAATTAACCGATTTGTATAATTAATTATTAATTCACCATTGGAAAGAGTAGTTTCTCTAGATGGAAATATTGCTATAATGTTATTACAGTAACGTCTGAGTGAATCGAGGACAGATAAGATTAAAATAGCTTCTTATGCACAGAAAACTTGATAGGCTATTCTGTACATTCGTTTCCTGTATTTCCTAAAATAATTTTTATGACCAAATGAGTGGTCTCTGGATCAAAATGATCGCATTTTAATTAAGCAAATACAATTTAAATTAAGTAACATAATAAACGATTTATCCTTCTATCAAACATGAATGTTCCAT